>NC_091312.1:24746768-24764268 GCF_038502225.1 Cherax quadricarinatus
TTATTGGGCGGTAATTTGACGGTAACGACTTGTCCCCTGTTTTAAAAATAGGAGTTACATTAGCCATCTTCCACATATCAGACACTAGTAGTAGGGAGTAGTAGGTAAATTTGGGGTGCCAGGGGTAAATGTAAATGGGGAGCCTTTAATTGAGCTATGTGTAGAAAGAAATAGGGTAATAAGTAATACATATTTTATGAAAAAGAGGATAAATAAATATACAAGGTATGATGTAGCACGTAATGAAAGTAGTTTGTTAGATTATGTATTGGTGGATAAAAGGTTGATGGGTAGGCTCCAGGATGTACATGTTTATAGAGGGGCAACTGATATATCGGATCATTATTTAGTTGTAGCTACAGTTAGAGTAAGAGGTAGATGGGAAAAGAGGAAGGTGGCAACAACAAGTAAGAGGGAGGTGAAAGTGTATAAACTAAGGGAGGAGGAAGTTCGGGCGAGATATAAGCGACTATTGACAGAAAGGTGGGCTAGTGCAAAGATGAGTAGTGGGGGGGTTGAAGAGGGTTGGAATAGTTTTAAAAATGCAGTATTAGAATGTGGGGCAGAAGTTTGTGGTTATAGGAGGGTGGGGGCAGGAGGAAAGAGAAGTGATTGGTGGAATGATGAAGTAAAGGGTGTGATAAAAGAGAAAAAGGTAGCTTACGAGAGGTTTTTACAAAGCAGAAGTGTTATAAGAAGAGCAGAGTATATGGAGAGTAAAAGAATGGTGAAGAGAGTGGTGAGAGAGTGCAAAAGGAGAGCAGATGAAAGAGTGGGAGAGGTACTGTCAAGAAATTTTAATGAAAATAAGAAAAATTTTTGGAGTTAAACAAGTTAAGAAAGCCTAGGGAAAGTATGGATTTGTCAGTTAAAAACAGAGTAGGGGAGTTAGTAGATGGGGAGAGGGAGGTATTAGGTAGATGGCGAGAATATTTTGAGGAACTTTTAAATGTTGAGGAAGAAAGGGAGGCGGTAATTTCATGCACTGGCCAGGGAGGTATACCATCTTTTAGGAGTGAAGAAGAGCAGAATGTAAGTGTGGTGGAGGTACGTGAGGCATTACGTAGAATGAAAGGGGGTAAAGCAGCTGGAACTGATGGGATCATGACCGAAATGTTAAAAGAAGGGGGGGATATAGTGTTGGAGTGGTTGGTACTTTTGTTTAATAAATGTATGAAAGAGGGGAAGGTACCTAGGGATTGGCAGAGAGCATGTATAGTCCCTTTATATAAAGGGAAAGGGGACAAAAGAGATTGTAAAAATTATAGAGGAATAAATTTACTGAGTATACCAGGAAAAGTATACGGTAGGGTTATAATCGAAAGAATTAGAGGTAAGACAGAATGTACAATTGCGGATGAGCAAGGAGGCTTCAGAGTGGGTAGGGGATGTGTAGATCAAGTGTTTACATTGAAGCATATATGTGAACAGTATTTAGATAAAGGTAGGGAAGTTTTTATTGAATTTATGGATTTAGAAAAGGCATATGATAGAGTGGATAGAGGAGCAATGTGGCAGGTGTTGCAAGTATATGGAATAGGTGGTAAGTTACTAAATGCTGTAAAGAGCTTTTATGAGGATAGTGAGGCTCAGGTTAGGGTATGTAGAAGAGAGGGAGAATACTTCCCGGTAAAAGTAGGTCTTAGACAGAGATGTGTAATGTCACCATGGTTGTTTAATATATTTATAGATGGGGTTGTAAAAGAAGTAAATGCTAGGGTGTTCGGGAGAGGGGTGGGATTAAATTATGGGGAATCAAATTCAAAATGGGAATTGACACAGTTACTTTTTGCTGATGATACTGTGCTTATGGGAGATTCTAAAGAAAAATTGCAAAGGTTAGTGGATGAGTTTGAGAATGTGTGTAAAGGTAGAAAGTTGAAAGTGAACATAGAAAAGAGTAAGGTGATGAGGGTATCAAATGATTTAGATAGAGAAAAATTGGATATCAAATTGGGGAGAAGGAGTATGGAAGACGTGAATGTTTTCAGATACTTGGGAGTTGAAGTGTCGGTGGATGGATTTATGAAGGATGAGGTTAATCATAGAATTGATGAGGGAAAAAAGGTGAGTGGTGCGTTGAGGTATATGTGGAGTCAAAAAATGTTATCTATGGAGGCAAAGAAGGGAATGTATGAAAGTATAGTAGTACCAACACTCTTATATGGATGTGAAGCTTGGGTGGTAAATGCAGCAGCGAGGAGACGGTTGGAGGCAGTGGAGATGTCCTGTCTAAGGGCAATGTGTGGTGTAAATATTATGCAGAAAATTCGGAGTGTGGAAATTAGGAGGTGTGGAGTTAATAAAAGCATTAGTCAGAGGGCACAAGAGGGGTTGTTGAGGTGGTTTGGTCATTTAGAGAGAATGGATCAAAGTAGAATGACATGGAAAGCATATAAATCTAAAGGGGAAGGAAGGAGGGGTAGGGGTCGTCCTCGAAAGGGTTGGAAAGAGGGGGTAAAGGAGGTTTTGTGGGCAAGGGGCTTGGACTTCCAGCAAGCGTGCATGAGCGTGTTAGATAGGAGTGAATGGAGACGAATGATACTTGGGACCTGACGATCTGTTGGAGTGTGAGCAGGGTAATATTTAGTGAAGGGATTCAGGGAAACCGGCTATTTTCATATAGTCGGACTTGAGTCCTGGAAATGGGAAGTACAATGCCTGCACTTTAACCCTTTGAGGGTTTTCGTCGTACTAGTACGTCTTACGCGTAGGGGTTTTTGACGTACTAGTACTCATAAATTCTAGCGACCTCAAATCTAGTGGGAGAAAGCTGGTAGGCCTTCATATGAAAGAATGGGTCTATGTGGTCAGTGTGCACAGTCTAAAAAAAATCCTGCAGCACACGGTGCATAATGAGAAAAAAAAAACTTTTTCCATTTTTTTTTAATAAATCAGCGACTTTCCAGTGTATTTTCGTATAGTATTTATTGTTGTATTCTAGTTTTCTTTGTCTCATTTTATAGAATGGAAGACATATTACTGAAATTGAGATGATTTTGACTGGTTTTACAATGAAAGGTGCCCTGAAATTGAGCTCAAAGTAGCAGAAATGTTCGATTTTTACCAAACTTCAAAAGTAAACAAATCGTGCCAAGCGTGCAATACACGTCAACTGGCGAGTCTAATATTCTTTCACAAGTGCACCAATAATATTTATACCATTTTTTACACTAATGCAGTAGTCTGCATAACAGTAAATCTTATATTTTTTGTGAGAATAAAAATTCAAAGTGGAAAGCAAAAGAATATAAGAGGGGCCTTGAGACGTGACTAATGACTAGAGGAAATGTCATTTTAGTGCCAGGAATGTCTTTCTTGTTTATTCTGGACCCTATTCCGAAATTGGCATCTTTTGAAATTTGTGTGAAATTGGCAAAATTGCTAAATTCTGACCACTGTACTGGATAGTTGAATTTATAAATGGGTGGTTTCTTGCACCCATTCGATAGAAAAAATGGAGTTCTAGCGAAATATTCATGTTTTTTGTCGACTAGTACAGTGAAATTGGCCGAAAATGGGGCTCAAAGTGGGCAAAATCGCCGACCCGTAAACATCGCCGAGACCGCTAACTTTGCGAGAGCATAATTCCGTGAGTTTTCTATCAAATTTCAAACTTTTGGTGTCGTTATGATCGGGAAAAGATTCTCTATCTTTTCATAAGAGAAAATAATTTTTTTTTTTTTAAATTTGGCCGACCCTGAGAACAAGTTTCGGAGAGGGCCTGTCGACCCTCAAAGGGTTAAAGGAGGGGTTTGGGATATTGGCAGTTTGGAGGGATATGTTGTGTATCTTTATACGTATATGCTTCTAGGGTGTTGTATTCTGAGCACCTCTGCAAAAGCAGTGATAATGTGTGAGTGTGGTGAAAGTGTTGAATGATGATGAAAGTATTTTCTTTTTGGGGATTTTCTTTCTTTTTTGGGTCACCCTGCCTCGGTGGGAGACGGCCGACTTGTTGAAAAAAAAAAAAACATATATATATATACATATATATACATATATACATACATATATGCATACATACATACATGCATACATACACACACACACACACACACACACACACAGATCTACCCCCCCCATAACCATCCCTCCCTCACACACACACACACAAGGGCAGACACTTATTGAAGCTTTAGACCCTAGTAGCAATTATCGCTTTTTATAACCCAGAATTACTGGTATGTATTAACAGTATCTCCCGGCATACCTCCCCCACACACACATACACACACACACACACACACACACACACACACACACACACACACACACGCACACATACACACACACACAAACACACACACACACACACACACACACACACACACACACACACACACACACACACACACACAGTAGGGACAGCGAGCGCTCTAGTCACGCCGTTGGTGCTCCGGGAATTTAAGTGTTTTTGAGGGCTACCTAAGTGTTCTGCAAGGGTTGCTAAGTGTGTCAGGGTAGTGAACAATCCTAGAAGTGTTTTTTTTAATTGCCTGAGCCACATAAGTGTGGGGAGAGCCACAATTTTGTAAGTGATCTGGAAAATAAAAGCGTTGTGTCGCAGGCTAGTGTGTAAGGCGGCGTTGCCAAGTGTCACCCAAGAAAGGTAATAAAGTGAAACAATCGTGTGACCAGTGAAAGAAATACAGTGAATAGGGTACATTATTAACGAGAAGAAATTGAGGTGGATCTACGCCAGGACGTACATCGAGCTGGATCTACGCCAGGACGTCACATCGACCTGGACAATCTACAGTGCTACAGCTGCACTACAAGTACTGTATCACCTATGAGTGGTTGTTTGGGTGTGGGGTTCAGGTTCCAATTAACCGCCAAGCTGAATGTGAATGGTCTAACTCTCATAGCACGATAAAGAATAGGCACTCAAGTATTCAATAATGTTTAGCAAATGGTAATCCATTGAACAAGGCGATTAACTCACTATAAGCAGGTCGAGCATAGGCAACACTGTAAGGGTTGGAGTCAGGTCACAAGAGGTTGTGGACACAAGCGACAACTGAGAATCTACATTACACTCCAAGCACAAGCCACCTACTTTTCAGACACATAATAAACCCACACATAATTCGACACATAATTACACACACAATCACACATAACAATCTTCAACACATCCCTTGAAACTGGGCAACTACCTGAGGTATGGAAGACGGCAAATGTAGTTCCCATTTTTAAAAAAGGAGACAGAAAAGAGGCACTAAACTATAGACCTGTGTCATTGACGTGTATAGTATGCAAAATTATGGAGATTATCAGGAGGAGAGTGGTGGAGCACCTGGAACGGAACAAGAGTATAAATGCCAACCAGCACGGATTCATGGAAGGCAAATCCTGTGTCACAAACCTTCTGGAGTTTTATGATAAAATAACAGAAGTAAGACAGGAGAGAGAGGGGTGGGTTGATTGCATCTTCTTGGACTGCAAGAAGGCCTTTGACACAGTTCCTCACAAGAGATTAGTGCAGAAGCTAGAGCATCAGGCGCATATAACAGGAAGGGCACTGCAATGGATCAGAGAATACCTGACAGGGAGACAACAACGAGTCATGGTACGTAATGATGTATCACAGTGGGCACCTGTGACGAGCGGGGTCCCACAGGGGTCGGTCCTAGGACCAGTGCTATTTTTGGTATATGTGAACGACATGATGGAAGGGTTAGACTCAGAAGTGTCCCTGTTTGCAGATGATGTGAAGTTAATGAGGAGAATTAAATCTGATGAGGACCAGGCAGGACTTCAAAGAGACCTGGACAGACTGGACACCTGGTCCAGCAAATGGCTTCTCGAATTTAATCCTGCCAAATGCAAAGTCATGAAGATAGGGGAAGGGCACAGAAGACCACAGACCGAGTATAGGCTAGGTGGCCAAAGACTGCAAACCTCACTCAAGGAGAAAGATCTTGGGGCGAGTATAACACCGAGCATGTCTCCGGAAGCACACATCAACCAGATAACTGCTGCAGCATATGGGCGCCTGGCAAACCTGAGAACAGCATTCCGATACCTTAGTAAGGAATCGTTCAAGACACTGTACACCGTGTATGTCAGGCCCATACTGGAGTATGCAGCACCTGTTTGGAACCCGCACTTGATAAAGCACGTCAAGAAACTAGAGAAAGTACAAAGGTTTGCGACAAGGTTAGTTTCAGAGCTAAGGGGAATGTCCTATGAAGAAAGATTAAGGGAAATCGGCCTGACGACACTGGAGGACAGGAAGGTCAGGGGAGACATGATAACGACATATAAAATACTGCGTGGAATAGACAAGGTGGACAAAGACAGGATGTTCCAGGGAGGGGGCACAGAAACAAGAGGCCACAATTGGAAGTTGAAGACACAAATGAGTCAGAGAGATATTAGGAAGTATTTCTTCAGTCATAGAGTTGTAAGGCAGTGGAATAGCCTAGAAAATGACGTAGTGGAGGCAGGAACCATACACAGTTTTAAGACAAGGTTTGATAAAGCTCATGGAGCGGGGAGAGAGAGGGCCCAGTAGCAACCGGTGAAGAGGCGGGGCCAGGAGCTAAGACTCGACTCGATCCCTGCAACCACAAATAGGTGAGTACAAATAGGTGAGTACACACACACACACATATATACACACACATACACAAACACACACACACACACACACACACACACACACACACACACACACACACACACACACACACACACACACACACACACACACACACACACACACCCACATACACACACCCACATACACACACCCACATACACACACACACACACACACACACACACACACACACACACACACACACACACACACACACACACACTAAGTAAGTGCCAGTAAGTCCCAGGAGGTTGGGGGTCAGGTCACAAGAAGGTGTGGGCAGCCAAGGACCACTGAGACTTACCTTAAACGCACAAGCCACCTACCTTTCAGTACATAATAAACCCACACATAATTCCACACACAATTACACACACAAAATTACACACACACACACACACACACACACACACACACACACACACACACACACACACACACACACACACAACACAACACACACACACACACACACACACACACACACACACACACACACACACACAACACAACACAACACACACACAACACACACACACACACACACACACACACACACACACACACACACACACACACACATATCCAGACACACATACACTCCCCCCTCATTACAGACATCTCACTACTTCCCCTGATCCCTCCCCCCCCTCGATCACCCTCCCCTCCCCCGTTCACCCTAAACCCTCCCCACCCCTCCCCACTCAGCTCCCACATAGCCACAGTTCCTCCACTACTTCCCCCCCCACACTCTGACATACACACCAGCACCAGCAGCTGCAGCCGCAGCAAGCAGCAACAAGGCTGCTCCTATATCTTGCCGTCCCCTGGGCCTATCCGAACTCCAGTGATGGCCAAATTTGCAAGTACTGCTGCAACAACATGCAAGTTAACTATAGTTACATAAAAACTGACGGTGACGACAACGAAATGGACTAAATATGACAGAAGAGGGACCGGCATTCAAGTACCAGACCTGCTGCCAGACGTGAACCAGAAACAAGACGTTTTCCACTAAATGAAATAACTGACCTCCATATCAACTGCACCAGTGTTTAACGGGAAGACAACATGGCAGAAATCCTGATCAACTAAATCTCCAAGGAAATGCCAGGTCTGTAGGACTTTTTTTCGTCAGTGCCAAACGAGGGAAAGATTTGAGCCTTTAAACATGGCTGACCGCCATTCAAACAGCAGCTACTGCCAGACGTACAACTAGCGAAGTGAAATTCTCATCTTTACTGACGTTCATCTGTTGACAGTAGCATCATATCTGTACCACCATCATATCACCTGTACCAGTGCTAACGAGAGGGAAACACAGGAGACATCGTCAAATCAACAGTATAAAACTCCAAGGTATAGGACGGTTATCCCTCAGTGCCAGTCGTGGGAAAGAAGTGAATAGGTAAATAGTCAAGGTTAATATTTTAGCAGCTGACCTATATTCAGCTGACCAGTGTACAGTGAGAGAATCATAGCAGAAAAAGCCAAATATATCTATAAACTCAAGGAAAGTCAGGTGGTGTTACTCCCCTCAGTGTTTTAAAAATGGCTGAGTCAGCAAAACAGGTCAGGAGACAACAACACGACACAACCCCCGATAAATGGAATTGAGGGGGATTTGGAAGGATAAAACCACTGATTAAACCTTTCTGGTCTACCAGAATGGAAAGGAGTTAGAAGTTAATTGGTGAAGCCAGACTGTGAAGTGAGGTGGGTAGGGGAGGGTGAATAAGGGGTTAAATGTAAGGGTGTTGTGAAGTTAAGGGAAAAGTGAGCAGTGAAGAGGGTTTTGAAGAGGAAATTTTACTAGTAATTCAGTGTAATTAAAGCAGATACTAAGTGTACTAGGGACTGGAAAAGAGAAATAAATTTTATTGTATATGAGTAAAAGAGCGAAGAGTGAAAATGGCAGGCATTAGAGAGGTACAGGCTGCCATAATTATATTTATATTTCTTCTTCAATTCCATGAAGAAAGAAATCAGTCATGGGGGTTGGAAAAGGTGAATGGAGTAACAGCGCCCTGGACAGTAAAAGCCCAACAGTTGCCATCCTACCAGAAAAGTAAACCTCACTATCGCCGCAAGGTATGGCAACACCGCATACCCAAACAAAAACAATGGCACACAGCTCTTATTGTAGCGCTCTTAAGTGGTGATATCCAAATTAATCCAGGACCTCAAACTATTGTGCAGAGGCAAAACAGACAGATAAATGACGGCAATAATGACGGTCTAGTAGCTAGGGATGATAACCTTAACTCCATATGTAATGCATACATAGGTCAATGTGAGACAATACAGCCATTATTATCTCAAACACTACCAAACAGATGCATACACTGTACTAAAGTACGCATGAAAAACAGAAAAGGCACCTTATGTAAAATGTGTAAGGGGTGGGTGCATGATGGATGTATGTACAATTATAGCAACGGTGCCAGAATTCATTTTGTGTGTAACAAATGCACTTTGGCACAGTTACCCTTTAGCAGTGATGACATTGATTTACCTAATTTTAATACAAATGACCCATTGCCATATATTGATGATTATGATTGTTTTATGAAAACAGGCCTTCACTTTATTCATGTCAATGCAAGATCACTTCTTCCTAAATTGGCAGAGATTAGGATTCTAGCTAACAAAATTAGGGCGGCAGTTATAACCATCTCTGAATCTTGGTTGGATGATACGGTGACTGACGACGAGGTCAAAATAGAAGGTTACAATATAAAACGCTTAGATAGGAACAGAAAGGGCGGTGGAGTATGTGCCTACATTAGAAATGACTTAGCTTACAACCCAAGACCTGATTTAAATAACAATAAACTGGAGATTCTATGGTTTGAAGTGCTGCTTCCCAAGACCAAACCCATCTTAGTAGGAACTAGTTACCGCCCTCCTACCCAGGACCAGTTCTTAGAAGACTTTTCCAGAGTCTTGTCCGGAGTTGAAAGCAATTGCGAAACAATAATACTGGGCGACTTCAATATCTGTTTTCAGCAACAGAATAACGGGCTATGCAAAAGGTATAAGCAAATTCTAGGATTAAATAGCTACACCCAACTAATTAATAAACCAACCCGGATCACACAGTTCTCAGCCACCCTAATTGACCACATACTTTGCAACCGCGCTGAGAACATTAGTCAGTCAGGCGTCATTACCACAGGTCTTAGTGATCATTTCATCATTTACTGCACCAGGAAAATCACTAGGGATAGGATAGGCCTACACAGGACAATAAAAATGAGGTCAACTAGAAACTACAGTAAAGAAACACTGGTAAATAGGCTACACAATTGTGACTGGACAGAGATAACAAGTTGCACGGACGTAAACGATGCCTGGGAAAAATTCAAAACAATGTTCACTACCATTCTTAATAATATTGCACCAGTTAAAGAGGTTAGGATTAAACGAAGAACTGAACCCTGGATGACTACTGAGATATTAGATAATATGAAATTCAGAGACCAGCTGCTAAAAAGATTTAAAGCAAACAGACAGGATATTGCAGCACTAAATGAATTCCAAAGGGTGAGGAACAGAGTACAGAGGCTTATAAAAGGAGCAAAGGCAAAGCACTATTGCTCAAAAATTGAAGAATATAAGCATAACCCCAGAAAGCTCTGGCAACAACTAAAACAGTTGGGATATAGCCATAAGCCAGTAGATAGGTCTAACATAGTACTCACTATCGATAATGAGGTATGCCACGAAACATCTAAGGTGGCAAATTGCTTTAATTCCTACTACACATCTGTTGCATCAACACTAGTAAGTAAACTACCAGCTGCATCAAATACCTTTAACACAGACTCTGATAAGTTTCAAACATACTATACCAATAAAGGGGTAACCCCAAACAGTTGTCAACTAGTAAGTGTATCTCATGACTTCATTCAAAAAGAACTAAGCAGGTTAAACCCAACTAAGAGCACAGGCCCTGATAACATCCCATCTAAGTTCCTAAAAGATGGTGCTTTTGAACTGTCAATCCCTATTGCTCACATAATAAATCTATCAATCACCACTAATACCGTACCGGAGGGGTTCAAGGAGGCCAGAGTTACTCCTATCTTCAAGAAAAATAATAGGTCTGATGTAAGCAACTATAGACCTGTTAGTATACTCAGTATAATATCTAAAATTCTGGAGAGGGCGGTGTATTCTCAAGTAGTTAAGTACCTTAATGACAACAGCATTCTCCATAGCTATCAATCGGGCTTTAGAAGATCCTACTCAACCGATACCTCCCTTATTAATCTGATGGATTACCTGAGAACTGAAATGTCAAAAGGGAACCTCATAGGTATGGTAACCTTAGACCTGCAAAAGGCCTTCGATACTGTCAACCACAATATATTATGTAATAAACTTCAATCTATCGGTATAGGTTCTGTAGACTGGTTTAAGTCCTACCTTAGCAACAGGAGACAAATAGTCAAAATCAACAAAACGGAATCAGAACCCCTGCCGATAACATGTGGAGTTCCCCAAGGTAGTATTCTGGGTCCCTTACTATTCTTATGTTATGTCAATGATATGCCTATCAGTGTCAAGTGCAAACTCCTACTGTATGCAGATGACAGTGCTCTGTTAGTGACAGGTAAAGACCCACAAGATATTGCTAATGTTTTAACACTGGAACTGGAGTCCTGCAGCAAATGGTTAGTAGACAACAAACTATCATTACACCTAGGGAAAACTGAAGCCATTCTCTTTGGAACGAAACATAAACTGAGAAGGGTAAATAATTTTAATGTTCAGTGTAATGGGGAGTCCATCACTTTGGTTTCATCAGTTAAATATCTGGGAATCCCCTTTGACCCATGCATGTCAGGAGAATTGATAGGGAACAGTGTAGTAAAGAAAGCGAATGCCAGGCTGAAGTTCCTGTATAGACAAGCACAGTGTCTACCTACTGAGGCTCGCAGGACCCTATGTCTAGCCCTTATACAATGCCATATGGATTACGCTTGCTCTTCTTGGTACTCTGCCTTGACAAAAAAACTGAAAGATAGACTGCAAATCACCCAGAACAAAATCGTAAGATTCATCCTGGGGCTGGGACCAAGAGAACATGTAGGCCAGGATGAATTACAGCAGTTGGATATGCTGAATGTTGAAGACAGAGTAAAACAACTGAAGCTAAATCATGTTTATAAAATTGCTCACAAACAGTGTCCAGAATATCTTGCTGTCAATTTTGTCAAGGTTGGGAACCGCAGCAATCATAGTACTAGGGGGAGAGAGCACAACTTTGTAGTACCCACAGTCAGTGGCCAGGCTTCAAACACCTTTTATTGTACAGCAATAAAGGAATGGAACAGACTACCCACAAATGTCAAGGCCAGTCATAGCTTGAACCAGTTCAAGAAGACTGCCAAAAAGTGTCTGATGAATGAAGCAACAGAAAGGGAGGGGAATGATTTTCTATTTTTTAGCTAAAATACGTGTAAATTTTACCTTATCCCTAGTAATGACCCTCGTATTGTAGATAGTCGTAATGACCCTCGGGTAGTAGATAGTCTTAATGACCCTCGTATTGTAGATAGTCTTAATGACCCTCGTGTAGTAGATAGTCTTTTTAGTATGATAATAAGATGTTATCTTCATTATAGAATAATAAGAAAATATTATAACCTTTATATTATAATAATAAGGTAAAAGGACCCCAATGGAAATAAGTCACTCTGTCTGACTTTTTTGGGTTATCCTAGGTTCTCTACACATATGCTGCTATGTATGATAATTCTATGTAACTGTATTGTGTATACCTGAATAAATTTACTTACTTACTTACTTACTTACCTAACATACTCTGAGGCAATCAGGATAAAACAAAAATGGGTTGCCAGAGAGCAACAAGAAAAACCAAGGGACAGGAGGAGGAAAATGCAAAGGAAGATTGGGCAGCAGAGCTCATAAAAAGGGATCATGAATGGGAAAAGAAACTATTAGAACTTAGCATGAGAATGGAAGAGAGGATAGATATGGAAAGCAGGAAGTGGGAGGTGCATGTCAAAGCAGCAGAAGCTAGGATACAGAGTTTAGAAGAGGAATTGAAAAATCTGAAACAGCCTAAAGAACTAAAGAACATTTTGGGATTGACAACAGAGACTGCTACCTCAGCCACAAATAAGGGGACTGTAGGGAAAGAAGGGGCACAACTGCATGGAGATGCTCTATCAGAGGATACTGTAGCAAATGAAAGAGCTAAGCTTTATGTGGAGGCCCTAACAGACAACAACAGAGCCCAAGGAAAGCCGAGAAGGGAAAATGACAGGCCACTGAGCCCAAGTACATTAGCCAGTGAAACTGATGAAAGGAAAGCTGCAGTGGAGGAAACCAAATTAAATGAGGGGATACACAGGGATATGCAGTGGGAGAATGAAAGGGTGAGGTCAGTCTTTGTGTATGGGCTCCAGGAAGTCGAAGGGGAAACATATGAAGCAAGAAAACATGGGGAAAAAAAAAGCAATTGAAAGCATCATGAAAGCAATAGGAGAAGACGATATGACCCAGCTGGAAAATTTTCGGAGAATAGGGGGGTTTGTAAAAAAAAGAACCCGGCCAGTGAGAGTGACCTTCAAGGCAGAAGCGACTCGGACCAGGATCCTGTAGGAGAAAGCACATTAAGGGACATGCCGGCATACAGGAAGGTGTATCTCGACCGCGACAGAACACAAGAAGAAAGGCAGAAACTGAGAGAGATGGTACAAAGGCGAAAGGAGGAAAGAGAGGGGATGGAGAAGACAGACAGGAGATCCCAGACCCAGGAAGAAGATCAAATACAGCCTCCCTCACAACTTCCTATAGAAGCCTCCCAACCAGGTCAACCCCAGTGCAACCAAACACTCTAAATCAAAACACCCATGCCACATCCAATGCCCCCACCCACTACATTACAAACTCCACCCCCACAGCAACAACCCATAGTTCCTTACCAGGTCTCCCACTTCCCCAACCCCAATATACCTCCCAGACCACAGTCTTAGAAAAGAAATTGAAGGTGTGGTATACAAATGCAGATGGAATAACAAACAAGTATGAGGAGTGACACGAAAGAATCAAAGAGACATCTCCAGACATAATAGCACTCACAGAAACAAAACTCACCAGAATAATAACAGATTCAATCTTTCCATCTGGATACCAAATCCTCAGGAGAGACAGAGGGAGGAGAGGGGGAGGAGGAGTTGCACTGCTCATTAAAAACCAGTGGGATTTTGAGAAAATGGAAGGAATGGATGGCATGGGCGAAAGGGACTACTTAGTAGGAACAATCTAGTCTGAGGGACATAAGGTGATAATTGCAGTAATGTACAACCCACCACAGAACTGCAGGAGGCCAAGAGAAGAATACGATGAGAGCAACAGAGCAATGATCGACACACTAGCCGAGGTGGCCAGGAGAGCACACATGGGGGGAGCAAAGTTACTAGTTATGGGTGATTTCAATCACAAGGAGATTGACTGGGAAAACCTGGAGCCCCATGGGGGTCCCGAAACATGGAGAGCCAAGATGATGGATGTGGTACTGGAAAACCTCATGCATCAACATGTTAGAGACACTACCAGAGAGAGAGGAGAGGATGAACCAGCAAGACTGGACCTTGTATTCACCATGAGTAGTTCGGACATCGAGGGTATCATGTATGAAAGGCCTCTGGGAGCTAGTGATCATGTGGTTCTGTGCTTCGACTACATAGTTGAGCTCCAAGTGGAGAGAGTAGCAGGAATAGGCTGGGAAAAACCAAACTACAAAAGGGGGAATTACTCAGGCATGAGGAACTTCCTTCAAGACATTCAGTGGGAGAGGGAACTGACAGGAAAACCAGTGCAAGAAATGATGGACTATGTAGCAACAAAATGCAAGGAGAGAGAGGACCTAGTAGCAATCAGTGAAGAGGCAGGGCCAGGAGCTATGACTCGACCCCTGCAACCACAAATAGGTGAGTACAAATAGGTGAGTACACACAAAACTGAATATCAACATAACATTTTTGTAATGACTTTATTTTATTGTTTTATTTTGGTATTTCATGTTTTACTTTAGTTTTTTTGCTGTTAGTACTGTATATTATACTGTAAGGTTTAGGATAAACACTGTGTACAACACAAACACTTGTTTATTTCCCAGAAATTTGGCATAAAAAACACGGTCATAAGTCGAGTTGTCATATGTCGAGCAGGTCACAAGTCGGATGGTAGGTGTGTAAAAGAGAGGGAGACTACTTGAGGGTAAAAGTAGGTCTTAGACAGGGATGTGTAATGTCACCATGGTTGCTTAATATATTTATAGATGGGGTTGTAAAAGAAGTAAATGCTAGGGTGTTTGGAAGAGGGGTGGGATTAAATTATAGGGAATCAAATACAAAATGGGAATTGACACAGTTACTTTTTGCTGATGATACTGTGATACTGTGCTTATGGGAGATTCTAAAGAAAAATTGCAAAGGTTAGTGGATGAGTTTGGGAGTGTGTGTAAAGTCAGAAAGTTGAAAGTGAACATAGAAAAGAGTAAGGTGATGAGGGTAACAAATGATTTAGATAAAGAAAAATTGGATATCAAACTGGGGAGGAGGAGTATGGAAGAAGTGAATGTTTTCAGATACTTGGGAGTTGACGTGTCGGCGGATGGATTTATGAAGGATGAGGTTAATCATAGAATTGACGAGGGAAAAAAGGTGAGTGGTGCGTTGAGGTATATGTGGAGTCAAAAAAACGTTATCTATGGAGGCAAAGAAGGGAATGTATGAAAGTATAGTAGTACCAACACTCTTATATGGGTGTGAAGCTTGGGGTGGTAAATGCAGCAGCGAGGAGACGGTTGGAGGCAGTGGAGATGTCGTGTCTAAGGGCAATGTGTGGTGTAAATATTATGCAGAAAATTTGGAGTGTGGAAATTAGGAAAAGGTGTGGAGTTAATAAAAGTATTAGTCAGAGGGCAGAAGAGGGGTTGTTGAGGTGGTTTGGTCATTTAGAGAGAATGGATCAAAGTAGAATGACATGGAAAGCATATAAATCTATAGGGGAAGGAAGGCGGGGTAGGGGTCATCCTCGAAAGAGTTGGAGAGAGGGGGTAAAGGAGGTTTTGTGGGCGAGGGGCTTGGACTTCCAGCAAGCGTGCGTGAGCGTGGTAGGAGTGAATGGAGACGAATGGTACTTGGGACCTGACGATCTGTTGAAGTGTGAGCAGGGTAATATTTAGTGAAGGGATTCAGGGAAACTGGTTATTTTCATATAGTAGGACTTGAGTCCTGGAAATGGGAAGTACAATGCCTGCACTTTAAAGGAGGGGTTTGGGATATTGGCGGTTTGGAGGGATATGTTGTGTATCTTTATACGTATATGCTTCTAAACTGTTGTATTCTGAGCAACTCTGCAAAAACAGTGATTATGTGTGAGTGTGGTGAAAGTGTTGAATGATGATGAAAGCATTTTCTTTTTGGGGATTTTCTTTCTTTTTTGGGTCACCCTGCCTCGGTGGGAGACGGCCGACTTGTTGGAGAAAAAAAAAATTATATATATATAATATAAATATATATATATATATATATATATATATATATATATATATATATATATATATATATATATATATATATATATTCTAGGTAGTAGGTTGGTAGACAGCAACCGCCCAGGGAGGTACTACCGTCCTGCCAAGTGAGTGTAAAACGAAAGCCTGTAATTGTTTTACATGATGGTAGGATTGCTGGTGTCCATTTTTCTGTCTCATAAACATGCAAGGTTTCAGGTACGTCTTGCTACTTCTACTTACACTTAGGTCACACTACACATACATGTACAAGCATATATATACACACACCCCTCTGGGTTTTCTTCTATTTTCTTACTAGTTCTTGTTCTTGTTGTTTATTTCCTCTTATCTCCATGGGGAAGTGGAACAGAATTCTTCCTCCGTAAGCCATGCGTGTTGTATGAGGCGACTAAAATGCCGGGAGCAAGGGGCTAGTAACCCCCTTCTCCTGTATGTATTACTAAATGTAAAAGGAGAAACTTTCGTTTTTCCTTTTGGGCCACCCTGCCTCGGTGGGATACGGCCGGTGTGTTGAAAGAAAGAAGAATATATATATATATATATACAGTGGACCCCCGCATACCGTTGGCATCATATAATGTTAAATCCGCATAGCGATACATTTTATCACTAAAATTTTGCCTCGCATAGCGCTAAAAAACTCGCTCAACGCTATTCGTCCGAGACGCATCTATGTGAGGCCTGAGCCAGCCTCACATGTTCCACCGGTGGCAATGTTTACAAGCCAGCCTCCGCAGTAACATCCAAGCATACAATCGGAGCATTTTGTATCATTAGTGTTTTTGGTGATTTTATCTGCAAAATAAGTGACTATGGGCCCCAAGAAAGCTTCTAGTGCCAACCCTGAGGTAAAAAGGGTGAGAAATATTATCGAAATACTGTGGTACCATGGTCAACTGCTGATGCTGCTGCTGCTGTAGCACTGTCAGCTGCTGCTGCTATAGCACCATCAGCTGCTGCTGCTGCTGCTGTACCACCGTCAGCTGCTGCTGCTGTTGTAGTACCGTCTGCTGCTGCTGTAGCACCATCTGCTGCTGCTGTAGCACTGTCAGCTGCTGCTGTAGCACTGTCAGCTGCTGCTGCTGCTCTAGCACTGTCAGCTGCTGCTGCTGCTGTAGCACCGTCAGCTGCTGCTGCTGTTGTACCACCGTCAGCTGCTGCTGCTGTTGTACCACCGTCAGCTGCTGCTGCTGTAGTACCATCTGCTGCTGCTGTAGCACCATCTGCTGCTGCTGTAGCACTGTCAGTTACTGCTGTAGCACTGTCAGCTGCTGCTGCTGCTGCAGCACTGTCAGCTGCTGCTGCTGTAG
>NC_091312.1:24771768-24964268 GCF_038502225.1 Cherax quadricarinatus
AGGCTACCGCCGTAAAGCGGAAACCGCCGTAAAGTGGAACACCCTTTTTTTCCACTTACAAATGCATACAAACACTAGATAACAAGTGTACACTAACATATATTAAGTTAGCAATAAAACCAGGCATCAAAAAACAATAAAAAAGTACAATACATGTACACACATAGTGCACTCATTACTTACCTTAAAATATTTATAGTCTTAATCTAGGGTGAGACAAGTAGTATTTATTGTAAGAAATCAAGTGTGGTATGTATGGTAGTCAGCCAGGCTACCATACCAGGCCACCCCACCCACACATACAATTCTATGATATTTAAGCATCCCAGAGCGATAAAATGTATATACAGTTCACTCATTATTTACCTTAAAATATAGGGTGAGATGAGTAGTATTTATTGTAAAAAATCAAGTGTGGTATGTATGGTAGTCAGCTGGGCTACCATACCAGGCCAACCCACCTACACATAATATTCTATTACATTTAAGCATCCCAGAGCGATAAAATGTATATACGTTCACTCATTACTTACCTTAAAATATTTGTAGTCTTAATGTAGGGTCAGGAGTAAGTAAATGAGATAAAACGAATAAATGAGAGAGAGAAAGAATGAGTGCATGAGAGAGGACAGGCGCAGAGTTATGTAAACAAACCAGGCGAAGGTAAGTTTTGTAAACGAAGTGTACACGTCTGGTTTGTGTACAAGTTACATTGTGTACAGGTTGTCTCTACATTGATACGGTAGAATAAATAAAGAAGAACACTCCCATTCTCATGTAACATCATTTTGAGAAGAAATGATGCTCTGAGTGAAGGCAATGGAAATAAGTCACTCTGACTTTTTTGGGTTATCCTAGGTTCTCTACACATATGTTATGTATGATAATCTATGTAACTGTATTTGTGTATACTTGAATAAACTAACTTACATACATATGAAAGGAATAATTTTCTACAGTTACCCCCAGTAACACATTTTCTCTTATGTTAGATTAGAGAAAATGTTATTCTTGGCATCACTTGTACTTGCGTGCAGCCAGCAGCAACAGCCTGGTTGATCAGGCTCTGATCCACCAGGAGGCCTGGTCACAGACCGGGCCGTGGGGGCGTTGACCCCCGGAACTCTCTCCAGGTAAACTCCAGGTAATACAAGTTATCTGGCTACCACATCTCATATTTATGTTTATTTATTCTATTTATTATTTATTCTTTTTATGTTATGTATCGTGTTTATTATATAATTTTGAAAAAAATATCATGGATGGATTAATGAAAATGTGTATATTAACGTAATATACAACATTTAATGAGACTCGGTGATTATTATTATTATTATCATTTCTAATATGGCATCACTTGTGCAAGTCGTCTGCTACCACATCTCATATTTATGTTTATTTATTCTATTGTGGGGTGTATTTATCATCTTTTTATGTTATGGATCGTGTTTATTATATAATTTTGAAAAAAATATCATAGATGGATTAATGAAAATGTGTATTTAACGTAATATATGACATTTAAATGAGACTCGATGATTATTATCATCATTACTAATATGACGTCTGGAGACATAAGACACTCTTACTGATTTTAATGTGTACCTGCATGCCAGCACAGTATGTAAGTTTATTTAAGTACAGGTATACATAAGTATAATTATCAGAGTATATATAAAATATTACCTGGAGTTTACCTGGAGAGAGTTCCGGGGGTCAATGCCCCCGCGGCCCGGTCTGTGACCATTTGACCATGTGACCATTTGAAATTTTGGAGTTTCCAGACAAAATGGAGAGACTTAGTGCTTACCGAGCTCACGAAGAATGTAAACAAACAGGGTGAGGCGCAGTAACCGTATTAGAAAGTCAGGTGGGGGGAGCCGTATAGCGAGTTTTGGTCATAATTTGAAATGACCGTATTAGCGGAACGCCGTAAAGTGAAACGCCGTAAAGCGGGGCCCTCCTGTATATGTGTATATATATATATATATATATATATATATATATATATCTTTTAGGAGTGAAGAAGAGCAGAATGTAAGTGTGGTGGAGGTAAGTGAGGCATTACGTAGAATGAAAGGGGGTAAAGCAGCAGGAACTGATGGGTCATGACAGAGAGGTTAAAAGCAGGGGGGGATATAGTGTTGGAGTGGTTGGTACTTTTGTTTAATGTATGAAAGAGGGGAAGGTACCTAGGGATTGGCGGAGAGCATGTATAGTCCCTTTATATAAAGGGAAAGGGGACAAAAGAGATTGTAAAAATTATAGAGGAATAAGTTTATTGAGTATACCAGGAAAAGTATACGGTAGAGTTATAATTGAAAGAATTAGAGGTAAGACAGAATGTAGAATTGCGGATGAGCAAGGAGGCTTCAAAGTGGGTAGAGGATGTGTAGATCAAGTGTTTACATTGAAGCATATATGTGAACAGTATTTAGATAAAGGTAGGGAAGTTTTTATTGCATTTATGGATTTAGAAAAGGCATATGATAGAGTGGATAGAGGAGCAATGTGGCAGATGTTGCAAGTTTATGGAATAGGTGGTAAGTTACTAAATGCTGTAAAGAGCTTTTATGAGGATAGTGAGGCTCAGGTTAGGGTGTGTAGAAGAGAGGGAGAATACTTCCCGGTAAAAGTAGGTCTTAGACAGAGATGTGTAATGTCACCATGGTTGTTTAATATATTTATAGATGGGGTTGTAAAAGAAGTAAATGCTAGGGTGTTCGGGAGAGGGGTGGGATTAAATTATGGGGAATCAAATTCAAAATGGGAATTGACACAGTTACTTTTTGCTGATGATACTGTGCTTATGGGAGATTCTAAAGAAAAATTGCAAAGGTTAGTGGATGAGTTTGAGAATGTGTGTAAAGGTAGAAAGTTGAAAGTGAACATAGAAAAGAGTAAAGTGATGAGGGTATCAAATGATTTAGATAAAGAAAAAATGGATATCAAATTGGGGAGGAGGAGTATGGAAGAAGTGAATGTTTTCAGATACTTGGGAGTTGACGTGTCGGCGGATGGATTTATGAAGGATGAGGTTAATCATAGAATTGATGAGGGAAAAAAGGTGAGTGGTGCGTTGAGGTATATGTGGAGTCAAAAAACGTTATCTATGGAGGCAAAGAAGGGAATGTATGAAAGTATAGTAGTACCAACACTCTTATATGGATGTGAAGCTTGGGTGGTAAATGCAGCAGCGAGGAGACGGTTGGAGGCAGTGGAGATGTCCTGTCTAAGGGCAATGTGTGGTGTAAATATTATGCAGAAAATTCGGAGTGTGGAAATTAGGAGAAGGTGTGGAGTTAATAAAAGCATTAGTCAGAGGGCACAAGAGGGGTTGTTGAGGTGGTTTGGTCATTTAGAGAGAATGGATCAAAGTAGAATGACATGGAAAGCATATAAATCTATAGGGGAAGGAAAGAGGGGTAGGGGTTGTCCTCGAAAGGGTTGGAAAGAGGGGGTAAAGGAGGTTTTGTGGGCGAGGGGCTTGGACTTCCAGCAAGCGTGCATGAGGGTGTTAGATAGGAGTGAATGGAGACAAATGATACATGGGACCTGACGATCTGTTGGAGTGTGAGCAGGGTAATATTTAGTGAAGGGATTCAGGGAAACCGATTATTTTCATATAGTCAGACTTGAGTCCTGGAAATGGGAAGTACAATGCCTGCACTTTAAAGGAGGGGTTTGGGATATTGGGAGTTTGGAGGGATATGTTGTGTATCTTTGTGTGTGTGTGCTTCTAGACTGTTGTATTCTGAGCACCTCTGCAAAAACAGTGATAGTGTGCGAGTGTGGTGAAAGTGTTGAATGATGGTGAAAGTGTTTTCTTTTTGGGGATTTTCTTTCTTTTTTGGGTCACCCTGCCTCGGTGGGAGGCGGCCGACTTGTTGAAAGAAAGAAGAATAATATATATATATATATATATATATATATATATATATATATATATATATATATATATATATATATATATATATATATATATATATATATATATATATATATATATATATATATATATATATATATATATATATATATTTTTTTTTTTTTTTTTTTTTTTTTTTTTCAACAAGTCGGTCGTCTCCCACAGAGGCAGGGTGACCCAAAAAAGAAAGAAAATCCCCAAAAAGAAAATACTTTCATCATCATTCAACACTTTCACCACACTCACACATTATCACTGCTTTTGCAGAGGTGCTCAGAATACAACAGTTTAGAAGCATATACGTATAAAGATACACAACATATCCCTCCAAACTGCCAACATCCCAAACCACTCCTCTAAAGTGCAGGCATTGTACTTCCCATTTCCAGGACTCAAGTCCGACTATATGAAAATAATCGGTTTCCCTGAATCCCTTCACTAAATATTACCCTGCTCACACTCCAACAGATCGTCAGGTCCCATGTATCATTTGTCTCCATTCACTCCTATCTAACACGCTCATGCACGCAAACATACATACATATTTTTTTTTTCAACAAACCGGCCGTATCCCACCAAGGCAGAGTGGCTCAAAAAGAAAAAAACAAAAGTTTCTCTTTTTAAATTTAGTAATTTATACGGGAGAAGGGGTTACTAGCCCCATGCTCCCTTCATTTTAGTCGCCTCTTGCGACATGCATGGCTTACGGAGGAAGAATTCTGTTCCACTTCCCCATGGAGGATACATACATATACAGTGGACCCCCGCATAACGATGGCATCGCATAGCGATTTTTCCGCATAACGATTACTTTTATCGCAAAATTTTTGCCCCGCATACCGATTAAAAACCCGCATACCGATTTTCGTCCGAGACGCGTCCAATGTGCCCTCACATGTGCCGGCCGTCCCATTGTTTACCAGCCAGCCTCCGCGGTAACATCCAAGCATACACTCGGAATATTTCGTATTATTACAGTGTTTTCGGTGGTGTTTCTGGAAAATAAGTGACCATGGGCCCCAAGAAAGCTTCTAGTGCCAACCCTGTGGTAAAAAGGGTGAGAATTAGTATGGAAATTAAGAAAGATTTTGAAGGGTTTGGGGCTAACCCTGAGAAGCCTATGCCAGTTGTGGAATCCATTGTGCCTACTTCAAAGATTAAGGAAATGTGTGCAGAGTGGTTTGAACTGCAAACCTTTATAGATGAAAATCACCCTGACACAGCTGTTGCAAGCCGTGCTGGTGACTATTTCAATGACAATGTTATGGCCCATTTTAGGAAAGTCTTGAAGAAACGGGAGGTACAGAGCTCTATGGACAGATTTGTTGTGCGACAGAGGTCCAGTGACTCTGAAGCTGGTCCTAGTGGCATTAAAAGAAGAAGGGAAGTAACCCCAGAAAAGGACTTGCTACCTCAAGTCCTAATGGAAGGGGATTCCCCTTCTAAACAGTAAGAAGATAATGCTCTCCCCTCCTCCCATCCCATCAATCATCACCAGATCTTCAATAAAAGTAAGTGTCATGTAATTGTGCATGCCTTTTTCAGTTTGTGTGTATTAAAATTAACATTTCATGTGGTAAAAAAAATTTTTTTTCATACTTTTGGGCGTCTTGCACGGATTAATTTTATTTCCATTATTTCTTATGGGGAAAATTAATTCGCATAACGATTATTTCGCATAACGATGAGCCCTCTTGCACGGATTAAAATCGTTAACCGGGGGTCCACTGTATACTATATATTTTTTTTTTTTTTTTTTTAACACATCAGCCATTTCCCACTGAGGCAGGGTGACCCAAAAAGAAAGAAAAACCCAAAAAGAAAGAAAAACCCAAAAAGAAAGAAAAAACTTTCATTATCATTCAACACTTTCACCATCACTCATATGTAATCATTGTCTTTGCAGAGGCGCTGAGATACGACAGTTTAGAAGTCCCTCCAAACTGCCAATATCCCAAACCCCTCCTTTAAAGTGCAGGCAGTGTACTTTCCACTCCTAGGACTCAAGCCCAGCTAACCAGTTTCTCTGAATCCCTTCACAAAATATTACCCTGCTCACACCTCAACAACTCGTCAGGTCCCAAAAACCACTCGTCTCCATTCACCCCTAACATACTCATGCACGCTTGTGTGGTACTGATGCCTTGAATGTGTGTAAAGAATGGATTTTTATTTTGCAGTGCAGAGGAGTTTAGAAGCAGTGATGATGTCATTTCTGAGATCTTCATGTATTGTGAAAATATTAAAGAAAATGCATTAAGGAATAAAATTTGTTTGGGAAAGCTATCTTGCATGTGAAAGTTATAACTGTTAAACCAAAATTAGTAAAATCAAAGTAAACAGACAATACTTCACAATAATAAAACCGGTATATAAACAACTCACTTCACACTCAGCCTTCAAAAAGTCGGCAATTTTCGTCATGGGAACAAAGTATGCAACATGTGGCTTCCCAGTAGTTGCAGTGCCCCAATAAACTTTTAAGGACCTTTCCTTCAAGATGGCCATAATACGATCCTCACCAAGCACTTCATCTAACCTTCGAGAAATAAGCCTGTATTTCTCTTCAGGAGTCATCCTCATCTGGGTGACAAGAAACTCAATGAGATAATGATCAACATTTAAAACACTGTTAGTAATCTAAACAGATATGGCCATTTAAATATTTAACATATGTCTTATATTATAATTAATATTGTAAATGAAATCATCATATACAAAAGCACACAGTTAATTCAGTATGATTTATCAGTTCACAAATGGACACAGCAATTAATAAAGTGATTTGTTGTAATCATGTTATGATTTTATGAGAAAAGTGAAAATGTTTATGCTGCACATACAAATAATCAACACAAATAAAAAATTATGACATGCAGTCTAACACAGGCAACACAACTTGGATGGTCAAGAATTTGCAGGAGCTTATAAAATTTCATATCTATCAATTTTGCTATACACTTTGCTCCCCTCAAGGGAGGTTCCTTGACACTAGTGAGGGGCTCGTGATCTAGGGAATTGGATCTGTGCTCCAGTTCCCTGAATTGAGCCTGAATACCTTCCATCCTCCACCTCCTACAGGTACTGTATAATTTCTACGGGTTTAGCGCTCCCCCATAATACTATATCTTTATTTACAAGTACATATACAAGGTATACAGGCCTAGCTGATTTCAACGACATATACAGTGGACCCCCGGTTAACGATATTTTTTCACTCCAGAAGTATGTTCAGGTGCCAGTACTGACCGAATTTGTTCCCATAAGGAATATTGTGAAGTAGATTAGTCCATTTCAGAGCCCCAAACATACACGTACAAACGCACTTACATAAATACACTTACATAATTGGTCGCATTCGGAGGTGATCATTATGCGGGGGTCCACTGTACTACTATATAGAAAGCCGTTTCTTAAGCAGAGCATTTCAGGCTAATTAGGTCAGTGTTGTCCCAGGATGCGACCCACACCAGTCAACTAACACTCAGGTACCCATTTTACTGACGGGTGAATACAGACAACCGGTGAAAGGAAACACGCCCAATGTTTTCACCCCTTTGCCAGGAACTGAACCCGGACCCTCACTGTGTGAAGCGAGAGCGTTTGCCACCAGGCCATGGGCACCTCGCACTGTACTCTATACTCTGCATTCTTATTCTCCTCTGAATTTTACATTCTTTTGTCCCCTTTTCTATTACACAAATAAACCATATATGCTCTCTACCAGTTCTTGGGTACTTTTCCCTCTATCAATATGCACAAACAAATGTTCCATCCATTCAATGTAGACCCTCGATTTAAAGGACTAATGGATAAGAGCAGGTAGCCAGTAAAGGCGACTGTAATGACTAGAGATGTGATTTTTTGTTGTAATCATAATAATGGAGAATTCTGAAATCAATGAATTTCATCTACTGTTTGTAAGTAAACTGACTCAATGGATTTTGTCCCATATTTTTGAAGTCAATTGAATTGAGGGTTTATGTAATATCATTACCCATTTTCAGCATTTCAGTCTTAATCCCATTCTTCCCTGCTGCTTTCTCCACTTTCAGTCTACTGTATTCCCTGCATCACTCCCAGACAATGGAACTGCAGGAGTAATGCTGCTGAAAATTAGGTGGTAGGTAATGTAACCATAGCAGTGGATATCCGAGACGTGACAGTGGAGGTTTCCAGTGTTGCAGAGGTATTTGCCAAAACAGTCTGATTATTTCCAAAGCAGTCATTTACATTTACATTTAATATCCAGATATGAGATGGGGTTATAAGATCCTAACTAGCTTTAATAATGTTCAGATCAGTAAGAAATACAGTGGACCCCCGCTTTACGATTAGCTCCCAATGCGACCAATTATGTAAGTGTATTTATGTAAGTGTGTTTGTACGTGAATGTTTGGGGGTCTGAAATGGACTAACCTAATTCACAATATTCCTTATGGGAACATATTCGTTCAGTAATGGCACCTGAATATACTTCTGGAATGAAATAATATCATAAACCGGGGGTCCACTGTATAAGCATTCACAAGACAACTGGAGTATGGAAGGGTGCTTGCATCACAGGGTGACAATAAGCCTTCCCATAACTGTGGCACTGAAGGAAACTACAGTACTGTATCCCATGCTGTGTGTTCTAACCAGATTTGCCATGCAATATGGACTGAAGCTTTTTTGCCATGGTGTGCTATACCAATTTCCAAAGTATAATTTTAAAACAAGATTCATTAGTGTCTTATTGAAAATGTCCCACATGAACACATATTACATGAGAGTCAACTGTGCTGTGCATGAGTATGTAGGTGGCTTGACTATTCTGTTGGGTTAACTGAAGCACAATACAACTACATGCTAAATTTATAACACAGCAAAAAAAATAAGATAAGCAGAATGAATTATTAATTAGACAAACTTAATACTTTTTAGTTAAGAGAGACCTGTAAGCTAGCATAATTTTACTGTAGTAACAAATGCTAATAGATTAGAGTACTGATACCATGCTACAAAAAAAAAAAAATGCTGTACAGCAATGTATTACATTTTAAAAACACTTTTACATTCAAATTCTGCATGCAATTTGTGTACTCACATGATAGCTCACCTTCTTTGCATGAGGTGCCAGTGTGGCTAATACATCATTCACAGTTTTGAGCTCTCCATGTAATTGCTCGTCTTTATAACTTTTCATGTGGCTGAGCCATCTACTTAAATGTTTATAACAGGATAAGTCTTCTGTAACTGTGTGTAGTGACTTACACACAACAGTATCACTTACAGTCGGCTGATAACCTTCAATGTAACTGTACTCGTTTAAATGATCATCTAAAGTTCTTAAAGTTTCTGAAGTCCAACACACTTTGTCACTCATTTTCATATTCACCTGGAAGAAAATACACCATGTACATGTGTGTCTTTACTGAGCAATAAAAAACTGAATTCCAGCATATAAAAAGGCAGTGATTTATTGCCAAATCAGAGATGATCTATTGAATCATTTACCATACAGAAAATTTTTGTGGCTTCAGGTAATTAAATGCATTTTCTTATTCAGTAACTGCTGCATAATTAAATTCCTATTATTTCCACTTTTTCAAAACATTGTTCACTTTAACTGCAGTTGAAATTAAAGGTTAACACCACAAAGCATGTAGATTACTATCACTGTACTATATTCACAAGGTAGCACTAAACCTAAAAAGACCAAACAGTGTTTAAAAATATATTTTATGAAAAGTTGGCTACTCCTCTGACTAGGTTCAATGCTGTTGTACATCATAATATTCACTAAAATGCTAAACTCACGAAAATAAAAACAACACAAGCCAAGATGAGGACAGCAAAATGCCCAAGCATGACTATAGAAAATTCATTACTTGGTCATCATAGACCAATGACACTGCCAGTGATCTCATTTATGTTGAGTGAAAAATCAGATACTGTATGGGTCTGTAAAAGGTATATACTGTAAATGCCTGTAGATCAGATACATACTTCAGAACATTTGTTACTAAGCCCTGGCTAAACTGTACTAACAAACTGCAGAAAAAGAAATCCTTAAGGAGATTTTATTCAGATTATTAATCTAGAGAGTTAGTAATCTTGGATAACCCATGAAAGTATGGCATATTTCCATTAGGGCCCTTTGATCCTCATCCCCAGGATACAATGCACAACAGCTGACTTACACTGAGGTACAGTATCTACTTACTGCTACGTGAACAGGCATAAGGAAACACGCCCAGCATTTTTACTTGTCCAGGATCAAACCTGGGTTCTTCAGATGCGAGCAGAAGGTACTACCCTTTCAGCCATGACCTTTACCAAAATTCTCGATGCAACTGACCAATAAATGATATAAGAATAGAAAGAGTTACAGTTAATCATCACACAATGTAGGGGTTTATGTTCCTGAAAATTGGCATGTAATGTAATATGGTACAAGGTACAGTATTAAAAAAAGATGCATCCAATAGAAAATACAAGCAAATGAGTAAATAACAAAAGTTATTGAATGTGTTGGCCAATAAGTTTTTCATATATGACAAATCATGTTATTTGACACTTCTTTTGATGTCTCTTTTGATATGCTGTTTACTGTATGCTTAATGTTGACTCTTAACACTTCCAGTATAGGAGGAAGATTTGAATACACAGTGCTTATTAAAAAAATTAAAATCCTGTAATACTGAACACTATTCCTGTACTTAGTGAACATTAAAACAGAAGAAAAGCATTAATTTACAATAATATATGCATTCCCCATGGGTTGCATTTCTTTGTGAGGTCTGTATAGCATGACATGAAGAACATATGGAAGATATAGGGTTATGTTCCATTTTGTTACTTTTAATGGGGAGGGAGAGGTGCTTAACCCAGTGGAAACATTCATAAGCTGACTCTTCAATGCTTTACAGGGCTTGGCTGTTTTTTTAATTGCATTACAAGTGTGTCACACTATATGTAGTTGCATTGAGTTTATTCTCTTGCCTACAATGCTAATTAGCCTGTGTGTAAAATTCAAACTTAAAAAAAAAATCTTTTATATAAAAATGTTTAATCCTGAATTAAAATTACTATACTTAGCCATAAAGTAACCTATATTTCTTATTATATATAATTTTTTTAAACTTACTTAGCCAAAAAGTAACCTATATTTTTCACTAAACATAATTTTTTTCAAATTTAATTCCAGTTGAGTAATTGTAGAAATATACTAGATTATATCAGAACTTCAGTATAATTATTCAAAATTAAAAATTTTCTTTAAATAAAATTTACCCGTAATATCTTTGTATGGAATAAATCTTAACTAAGTAAATAAACAAATCATTTTTTGTTTCTCTAACAGTTTTGTACAGCCTTATAAAGTTATTTATACACCAAAGAAATTTCTGCCCATCAGGAAATTGAGATAAAAGCTATGACAATGAAATTAAGTAAAATTTCAGCTCTAAAACTACAATCGCATCTGCTAGAAAAATGACAGGATGGATAATGAGAACCTTCAAAACTAGGGAGGCCAAGCCCATGATGACACTCTTCAGGTCACTTGTTCTATCTAGGCTGGAATATTGCTGCACACTAACAGCACCTTTCAAGGCAGGTGAAATTGCTGACCTAGAAAATGTACAGAGAATCTTCACGGCGCACATAACAGAGATAAAACACCTCAATTACTGGGAGCGCTTGAGGTTCCTGAACCTGTATTCCCTGGAACGCAGGCGGGAGAGATACATGATTATATACACCTGGAAAATCCTAGAGGGACTAGTACCGAACTTGCACACGAAAATCACTCACTACGAAAGCAAAAGACTTGGCAGACGATGCAACATCCCCCCAATGAAAAGCAGGGGTGTCACTAGCACGTTAAGAGACCATACAATAAGTGTCAGGGGCCCGAGACTGTTCAACTGCCTCCCAGCATACATTATCTGGAGTTTATCTGGAGAGAGTTCCGGGGGTCAACGCCCCCGCGGCCCGGTCTGTGACCAGGCCTCCTTAGGTCAGTGTCCCAGGATGCGACCCACACCAGTCGACTAACACCCAGGTACCCATTTTACTGATGGGGAACATAGACAACAGGTGGAAAGAAACACGTCCAATGTTTCTACTCTGGCTGGGAATCGAACCCAGGCCCTCACCGTGTGAAGTGAGAGCGTTAACCACCAGGCCATAGGGGGGATTACCAACAGACCTCTGGCAGTCTTCAAGCTGGCACTGGACAAGCACCTAAAGTCGGTTCCTGACCAGCCGGGCTGTGGCTCGTACGTTGGTTTGCGTGCAGCCAGCAGCAACAGCCTGGTTGATCAGGCTCTGATCCACCAGGAGGCCTGGTCACAGACCGGGCTGCGGGGGCGTTGACCCCCGGAACTCTCTCCAGGTAAACTCCAGGTAAACAATAAAACAGTAGACAATTATCATTACTTTTATGGGAAATGCTGAACCTGTGGAGGATAAACAGTGAATGGGGAAAGGGTGCTATTAGGGTTTGATCCAGAAGTGGAATGTAGATCCAACTCCCTGGATTAAAAGCTCTTCACCAGCACCAAAGCACCTCCATCCTTGAAGGGACCAAGAAAGTGGAACCCATGAACAAACTTCGAGATATTGTATTCAGTTAGTAGCTCAAAATAACCTATTTGACATATTTTATCGATTGGTGAACTGAACACATTAACTCCAGAGTGAGGGACTGATTACTTCAAACTCTCCCTCGTCTTCCACCGTTCTCTGAATTGGACTGAAGCAGCTTCTGGCTGGCGAAACATTTCCGTAATAAAGATTCCCAAATGTTGCACAAATGTCTTATTCTTCAATCTGTCGTTTTTCTAAATCATTTACATTAAGAGCATTACCGAGGCTGAACTGTGTGATGTAAGTTTATTCAGTTATACACAAATAGTTACATAGATTATCATACATAGCAGCATATGTGTACAGAACCTAGGATAACCAAAAAATAGTCAGTGACTTATTTCCATTGGAGTCCTTTTAATACCCTATTATTATACTATAAAGGAGATATACTAGAAATAAGGTAAAATGAGTTATATTTACGTGTAAGCTAAAAAAATGAAAAATCAGCATGTTGAACCCACAGCTCCTCTGGCATAACATCTCTCTTGGCTAAAAATCTTAAATTACAATCGTCTTCGACGTTAAACATCTTCATAAACATTACTGCTGACTAGAAACTAACTACAACATGCCTAAAATATCACATCCTGGCCAAGAATCAAAACATATGAGCAGGCAGCATTCTCGTACTAAGCTTGTAACAAAAGACATTTTCCACCTGTATTGCTCTTCATAATCAAACAAGTCAAGTTTATGTCATAAAATGTACGCAAGAGGCTTTACTTACGATATTTTCATCAAAATATAAAGGAGGGAAGGATGATAACACCACCCCACCTGGCAGGGTCAGCAGCGTGTACTGAGTTACACCTCACATTTACATATACCTGCCTTCTACATTATTATATATGTTATATTTATCGCAGTAAAAATATGAAACAATTGCGTGACTCGGTTATTATTAATATTTTCTCTTCAGTTTGTTTATATTGTATTATTCAGTCGAACACGTTGTCATATTTCCATTATCCGCTTCGTCCCGTTCGTCTCTGGTTTAGGCTTTTATAAAATTACTTTGTTAGTCAGGGAATATATACATATACACACAATATATACATGTGTATATATATGTATATATATATATATATATATATATATATATATATATATATATATATATATATATATATATATATATATATATATATATATATATATATATTATATAATATATATATATATATATATATATATATATATATATATATATATATATATATATATATATATATATATATATATATATATATATATATATATATATATATATATATATATATATATATATATATATATATATATATATATATATATATATATATATATATATAAGAAACACTTTCTCCACACACATATGCTGCTATGTATGATAATCTGTGTAACTGCATTTGTGTATACCTGAATAAACTTACTATGATTCACATTATCACTGTCTTGACAGAGGCACACATACGACAGTTTAGATGCCCCTCTAAACAGCAAATATCCCAAACTCCTTTTACAGTGTAGGCACTATAATTTCAACCTCCAAGACTCAAGTCCGGCTAATAGGTTTCCCTGAATCCCTTCACAAAATATTACCTTGATCACACTCCAACAGCTCGTCAAGTCCCAAAAAACATTTGTGTCCATTCCTGTCTAACACATTCACACATATCTGCTGTATGTCCAAGCCCTTTGCACACAAAACTCCCTTTACCCCCTCCATCCTTTCCTAGGACGACCCCTACTTCAACTTCCCTCCTCTACAGATTTATATATCCTTCAAATCATCCTATTTTTCTCCATCTTTCTAAATGACTAAACCACCTCAACAACCCTTTCTCAGCCCTCTGAATAATACTTTTAGTAACTCAGTACCTCCTCCTAATCTCCAAACTCGAATTTTCTGCATAATATTTACACCACACATTGCCCTCAGGCACGACACTGCCTCCAGCCTCCTCCTCGCTGCAACATTCACAACCCATGCTTCACACCCATATAAGTATTGGTACCACTATATTCTCATACATTTCCTTCTTTGCCTCCATGGATAATGTTCTTTGCCTCCACAGTTATCTCAATGCACCATCCACCTTTTCCCTTCATCAGTTCTATGATTTACCTCGTCTTTCATGTACTCATTCGCTGACACGTCCACTCCCAAATATCAGAACATATTTATTTCTTCCATACTCCTTCCCTCTAGTCTAATCTGATATCTAATTTTTCCTTAACTAACTCACATGATACTCTCGTCACCTTACTCTTATCTATATAGACCCTTCCTAATATGAGTAAATATGATCAGTAATATAGCTCTTCTGCGATCCTCTCTAGCTGAAGAGGATCCCAGAAGGGGATCGAAATATAGAGATCAATTACTCATCTAAGGTTTTGTCTCCATGTAGGTTATTACTGAGCAGTGACAAGTGTTCATTACATTCAATTATCCATTAGTAAATTATATTAAAGCCTAAACCAGAGCCGAACGTGACGAAGCGGATAATGGAAATATGACAGCATGTTCGATTGAATTACGTAATAGAAGTTGAGGTACAATTTCACATCATTATAATCCCCTCAAGGAAGGTTCCTTGATTTGTTTTAGCCACCAGGCCCGGTGGCCTGGTGGCTAAAAAGCTCCCGCTTCACACACGGAGGGCCCGGGTTCGATTCCCGGAGGGTGGAAACATTTCGACACGTTTCCTTACACATGTTGTCCTGTTCACCTAGCAGCAAATAGGTTCCTGGGGGTTAGTCGACTGGTGTGGGTCGCATCCTGGGGGACAAGATTAAGGACCCCAATGGAAATAAGTTAGACAGTCCTCGATGACGCACTGACTTTCTTGGGTTATCCTGGGTGGCTAACCCTCCGGGGTTAAAAATCCGAACGAAATCTTATCTTATCTTATCTTATCTTATCTTATCTGTGCTCCAGTTTCCCAAATTAAGCCTGAATGCCTTCCACATCCCCCCCCAGGCGCTGTATAATCCTCTGGGTTTAGCGCTTCCCCCTTGATTATAATAATAATAATAACATCATCATAATTACACAAAGTTTGGATGAATACAGTTGTCTTACATAGTAATATATGTGTAAATTGCCTACGATAACCAAAAAAGTCAAGTGTTTTTAATCATATAATGGTTTCCTATTGTCACTGTAATAAATGTATAATTAATACACACACACACACACACACACACACACACACACACACACACACACACACACACACACACACACACACATATATATATATATATATATATATATATATATATATATATATATATATATATATATATATATATATATATATATATATATTATATTCTAGGGTATACTACCTGTATACAAGTAGCATACCCTAGAATCTAGGGTATACCAGACGGTAGTATACCCTAGAATCTAGGGTATACCAGTTGGTAGTGTGCCCTAGAATCTAGAGTATACTACCAGCTCTATCTAGGGCCTGATAGAGCTGGGCTTAAGAATAAGCTGAAGTAGGATAACAGCTCTTAGCCTGTAAAACTGATTTGCGCAAAAGAAAAAAAAAAAGAGGTGCCCCTCTTGGCTGATGGGCGGCGGAGAGACATGATTATCACATAAAAGGCCTTGAAAGATTAAACGAAGATTTCTTAGTATTTGCAACAGGAATAACAAGAGACCATAGTTTCAAATTGAGGAAAAAGTGGAGTGAAAAGGATAGTAGAAAGTAATTCTTCTCAGATAAGTAAGTTTATTCAGGTATACACAAATACAGTTACAAAGATTGTAATACATAGTAACATATGTGTAGATAATCTAGGATAACTCAAAAAGTCAGTGACTTATTTCCATAGAGTGGAGTGATAGAGTGGTTGACCAGTCAAATGCATAAAAGGAGGAATTAATAAGTGCTGCTACCATTGGAAATTTAATATATATATATATATATATATATATATATATATATAAATATATATAAATATATATATATATATATATATATATATGTAAAGTAAAAGGACACAAGTGCAACTAATGTGACATTTATTGTGGCAACGTTTCGCTCTCCAGGAGCTTTATCAAGCCAGGAGCTTTATCAATGGCTTGATAAAGCTCCTGGAGAGCGAAACGTTGCCACAATAAATGTCACATTAGTTGCACTTGTGTCCTTTTACTTTACATATTGTCGGTAATTCTACCAACTTTATTACACTATATATATATATATATATATATATATATATATATGAGCATAATTTGATTAATGAATCTCAGCATGGGTTCACGAGAGGTCGTTCCTACCTGACAAATTTACTGACGTTCTTCAATAGAACATTTGAGGCAGTAGATAGCGATAAAGAATATAATATTGTTTATCTGGATTTTAGTAAAGCCTTCGATAGAGTACCTCACAAGAGACTCTTAAGAAAAGTGGCAGCTCATGGTATAGGAGGTAAAGTTTTAGCATGGATAGAGGCATGGCTTACCAACAGATAGCAGAGAGTTTCCATTAATGGGGTCAAATCTGAATGGGGATTAGTCACTAGTGGCGCTCCACGAGGATCAGTTTTAGACCCTCTCTTGTTCATAATTTAATGACCTTGATAAAGAGATTACGAGTGACTTGAGCAAATTTGCTGATGATACAAATATAGGCCGTATGATTCATTCTGAGGAGGATAGCAATGAACTCCAGGGGGATTTGGACAAATTAATGTTTTGGTCTGAAAAATGGCAGATGAAGTTCAGTGTGGATAAGTGTAAGGTGCTAGTCCTTGATAATGAAAATAACCCTCGAAGCTATAAACTAGGTGAAGTAGAACTTGATCATACAGAATGTGAAAAAGACTTGGGAGTCATGGTAAGCAGAAATCTAAAGCCAAGACAGCAGTGCCTTAGTGTGCACAACAAGGCTAACAGATTACTTGGATTTATCTCAAGAAGTATAAGTAACAGAAGTCCAAAAGTTATTTTACAGCTCTATACATCACTAGTGAGGCCTCATCTAGATTATGGTGCTCAGTTTTGGTCTCCTTACTACAAGATGGATATAGACTCATTGGAGAACATACAGAGAAGAATGACTAAAATGATTTACTGTGTAAGGAATCTCCCGTATGAAGATAGACTTAAAGCTTAAATCTCCACTCTTTGGAGAGACGTAGAATGAGGGAGACACTGAAGTGTATAAGTGGATGACGGGCATAAACAAAGGAGATATTAATGAAGTACTGAGGGTGTCAAACCAGGTAAGAACCAGGAATAATAGATTAAAGTTGGATTAATTTAGATTCAGAAAGGACATAGGTAAGTACTGGTTTTCTAACAGAGTTGTGGATGCGTGGAACAATCTTCCCAGTGGGGTGATTGAGACTAGGACTTTGGGCAGCTTTAAAAAGCGATTGGATAAATATGTGTGGGAGGGGTTGGGTTTGATTTGTGTCATTGGGTACGGGAGTAAATTCTTGGGTAACTTTGGGTAGAGGTCATTTTGATAAGGACCTGCCTTGTATGGGCCAGTAGGCCTTCTGCAGTGTTCCTCCATTCTTATGTTCTTATGTTCTTATGAACAGAATATCGAAGACGAGACACCACAAGTATAGTTCTTGCAGATACAAATAGGTAATTAATTGTTCAAAATCTCATAATACTTCCCGTGCTGCCAGAAGGAAGATACTCATCTTTTTTTATTTTAATTTCATTTCTGTACTGTAATTATTCAGAAATATAACTTGATGAACATTAACTACGCCTAACCAAACGTAACCTTATCTAACCTAACTGAAAACAACCAATGTTTAAATTTTCATTAAAAAAAAAAATCAAGTGTACCAAGGGCAATTCGTATGAAATTGGCAACCTTAATTGGAAAACAAGATGTGTAGAGAGCAATTTCGGTGTGCAAATTTGGACCTAATCACTTCAGAATTTTGCCAAATATAAGCTATAATGTATCTGTTTCTCCTGGGTTTCGAGAAATATAGTTCAAGGGAGTTCAGGCCTTCCCAATAATTTATACTTGAATTTATACGAGCAGTAAAGATGCTCTGTAAAATATTATAAATAATAACAATGCAATTCGTTGGTGGAACAAGCACGTGCTAGTTAAATAAATATTTATAATGCTTAAGAACTATTGAGTCCTGCTGCTGGAAAAATAATTATTGTTTAGTCTGATACAGGTAATGACAATCACGGTCTGTCACACTGACACTCAATATCTCAACCTTATAAGGAAATAAATGTCATTAACTGTATAAAAGGAAGAAAAAAGTTGAGGGACTGACCACCTCAAAACTTTAAGGGTGATGGACTGATTACATCGTCTTCAAGTATCTTCTGCTTCTATCAACTTTTCTGTACTTGACTGAAGAAGCCTACTGTGTAGGCGAAACGTTTCATAATAAAGATACCTAACTGTTGCATGTGTCTTACCTAACAAAAAAGTTGTATAAATAAAAGATCATTGTTCTCTAGGTGAAAGTAGTTGAGTCAGCCACACCCATCATTGTAAACACCTGCAACATAGGCTGCAATGACGATGTTCCTGAAAAAATATTCATTAAAAATATTTCATTTTTTTTATTTATTTCATTTACTGAATTTATAATTGTAGTTATTTATGTGCTACAAAACATGTGCGTGACTGCAATTACAAATAATATGACGTGATACCATTAAATTTTCGGGGAAGCACTAAACCCAAAGGGGTCGTACAGCGCCTGTGGCACAGTAGGTAATGAGGTTAAAGCCAAGGAAAGGTAAAGTGTCTCCAACTGCTTGAATCAAGAGCTCTTCACCATCGTCTAGGCGTCCCCCTTGAAGGGTTGGTATGACAAAAAATTATATAAATTTCAGTTGATTGTTTCACCTTGGTGATGAAGGGCGAGGCGGCTTTTATTAGGAAACCCTTGAAATGATACCTTTAAGAGGCACGTAAGTTCCCTCGTCTTCTAATAACATGTTCATTTTTCCACTATAATCTATCTTGTCCATAATTACTATCACATTTGCTTTGTCTGTTTCGTAAGGTGAAGTCCAGGATCTTTCCATAATTCATGGTATAACTTAACAAATATTTGAGGACAATTGTTGTAGAGGTCTGAGCTGTGTTCAGACCTCTACAACGGGGGAACTTACGTGCCTCTTAAATATCCCTCAAGTGAGGTTCTTTGACGCTAATGAGGCGCTCTTGATCTAGGGAATTGGATCTGAGCTCCAGTTCCCTAAACTGAGCCTGAATGCCTTCCACCCCCCTCCCCCCCAGCTCTCCACCATGATAATACCTTTAAATAGCTGCCTGATGTTTTCTCTTCCTCCAAGGTTCTCGCTTTTAGCTTGAGAATGCCTCATCAGATCAGCTTCAGATTTTCAACCGTGGTGTAGTGTAACTAAGTAATGGTTCATGCAACTATTGGTATGTGGCGAGCCCTCTCTGGTCAATTTTATGAAGACACTTTCCTATTTTGGCCGTATCTGATAGCTCATAAGATATTTATAAAACTTTCAGTTTCTTATATTTTTTTTCATTTTAAGAACATAACAAAGAAAAGTAAACTGAGAAATACTGAAAACTCGCAGTTTTGAGTTTTTTTTTTTTAATTTTCACCTTATTTTCGTCGACACTCTCTACCCCCTCGCCATTCTTTTTTTTTTATTCTGTGATATATGAAAATTTGGTTTATTCTCGTGGATCCCAGGTGACTGAGACACCCTTCACCGAGCCATTCACGGTCCTGGACCCTCCTAAGAACCCAGAATAATTTTCGGTACCTGCCTCCTGTGGTACCTCTGAGCCCTGCATTAACTTATCATGGTACCGGTTTCACTCACCGTACAATGTCGATTCCTGGCTCGTCAAAGGGCGGAATGGCTTGCAGCCATCTGCCAAAAGACAATGAGAAACAAGCGGCGACACTCACATAACACACTCATACACACACATACACACACACACACACCAAAGACTCCAACCGCGACAATCCCAACGCAACTGAGCAACCCAAACCACAACCCACTCACTGTTCCCTCTTCCAGCAACACCCACATCACAAACCTCATCTCAACAGCTGTCCCTTATGGGCATTCTGACCCCACCCCCATCATCACAAACCCCACCTACACCACAGCCCCCCATAGGCCCCCACCAAGGCTCCCGCTCCCCCAACCCCAATATTCTTGCAGGACCACAGTGATAGAAAAGAAGCTGAAAATTTGGTACACAAACGCGGACGGAATAACGAATAAACATAAGGAGTGGCACGAAAGAATCAGTGAGAAATCCCCAGATATCATAGCAGTCACAAAAACAAAACTCGCTGAGACAATAACAGACGCCATCTTCCCACCGGGATATCAGATCCTGAGAAAAGATAGGAGTAGAGGGGGAGGAGGAGTTGCACTGCTCATAAGAAACCGATGGGGATTTGAGGAAATGGAAGGCATGGACGTGATTGGAGAAAGGGACTACATAGTAGGTACAATTCAATCTGGAGAACATAAAGTAGTCATTGGAGTGATGTATAACCCACCACAGAACTGCAAGAGACCAAGAGAGGAGTACGAAGAAAACAACAGGGCGATGGTGGACACACTGGCTGAGGTGGCAAGAAGAGCTCACTCGAGCAGAGCAAAGTTACTGGTAATGGGCGATATCAACCACAGGGAGATCGACTGGGAAAACCTGGAGCCACATGGGGGTCCCGAAACATGGAGAGCCAAGATGATCGATGTGGTATTTGAAAACCTCATGCATCAACATGTCAGGGACACTACCAGAGAGAGAGGGGAGGATGAGCCAGCAAGACTGGATCTTGTGTTCACCCTGAGCAGTTCGGACATTGAGGACATCACTTACGAGAGGCCCCTTGGAGCTAGCGATCACGTGGTTCTGAGTTTTGATTACATAGTAGAGTTACAAGTGGAGAAGGAAACAGGAACTAAATGGGAAAAGCCAAACTACAAAAGGGGGGACTACACAGGTATGAGGAACTTCCTGCAGGAGGTTCAGTGGGACAGAGACCTGGTAGGAAAATCAGTGAACAAGATGATGGAATATGTAGCAACAAAGTGCAAGGAGGCAGAGGAAAGGTTTGTTCCCAAGGGAAACAGAAATAATAGGAAGACCAAAGCGAGTCCTTGGTTTACCCGAAGGTGTAGGGAGGCAAAAACTAAGTGCACCAGAGAATGGAAAAGGTACAAGAGGCAAAGGACCCAGGAAAATAAGGAGATTAGTAGAAGAGCCAGAAACGAGTATGCACAGATAAGGAGGGAGGCCCAGCGACAGTACGAAAATGACATAGCATCGAAAGTCAAGTCTGACCCGAAACTGCTGTATAGCCACATTAGGAGGAAGACAACAGTCAAAGACCAGGTGATGAGGCTGAGGAAAGAAGGTGGAGAACTCACAAGAAACGATCAAGAGGTATGTGAGGAGCTCAACATGAGATTTAAGGAAGTATTTACAGTGGAGACAGGAAGGCCGCTCGGGGGACAGACCAGATGGGGACACCAGCAAGGAATATACCAACAAGTGTTGGATGACATACATACAGATAAGTAGGAGGTGAAGAAACTGCTAAGGGACATCGATACCTCAAAGGCAATGGGACCGGACAACATCTCCCCGTGGGTCCTTAGAGAGGGAGCGGATATGTTGTGTGTGCCACTTACCACAATCTTCAACACGTCCCTGGAAACTGGGCAACTACCTGAGGTATGGAAGACGGCAAATGTAGTTCCCGTTTTTAAAAAAGGAGACAGAAAAGAGGCACTAAACTATAGACCTGTGTCACTGACGTGTATAGTATGCAAAGTTATGGAGAAGATTATCAGGAGGAGAGTGGTGGAGCACCTGGAACGGAACAAGAGTATAAACGCCAACCAGCATGGATTCATGGAAGGAAAATCCTGAGTCACAAACCTTCTGGAGTTTTATGATAAAGTAACAGAAGTAAGACACGAGAGAGAGGGGTGGGTTGATTGCATCTTCTTGGACTGCAAGAAGGCCTTTGACACAATTCCTCACAAGAGATTAGTGCAGAAGCTAGAGGATCAGGCTCATATAACAGGAAGGGCACTGCAATGGATCAGAGAATACCTGACAGGGAGGCAACATCGAGTCATGGTACGTAATGATGTATCACAATGGGCACCTGTGACGAGCGAGGTCCCACAGGGGTCGGTCCTAGGTCCAGTGCTATTTCTGGTATATGTGAACGACATGATGGAAGGGTTAGACTCAGAAGTGTCTCTGTTCGCAGACGATGTGAAGTTAATGAGAATTAAATCAGATGAGGACCGGGCAGGACTTCAAAGAGACCTGGACAGACTGGACACCTGATCCAGCAACTGGCTTCTCGAATTTAATCCCGCCAAATGCAAAGTCATGAAGACAGGGAAAGGGCAAAGAAGACTGCAGACAGAGTATAGGCTAGGTGACCAAAGACTGAAAACCTCGCTCAAGGAGAAATATCTTGGAGTGAGTATAACACCGAGCATGTCTCCGGAAGCACACATCAACCAGGTAATTGCTGCAGCATATGGGCGCCTGGCAAACCTGAGAACAGCGTTCCGATACCTTAATAAGGAATCATTCAAGACACTGTACACCGTGTACGTCAGGCCAATACTGGAGTATGCAGCACCTGTTTGGAACCCGCACTTGATAAAGCACTTCAAGAAACTAGAGAAAGTGCAAAGGTTTGCGACGAGGTTAGTTCCAGAGCTAAGGGGAATGTCTTATGAAGAAAGGTTAAGTGAAATCGGCCTGACGACACTAGAGGACAGGAGGGTCAGGGGAGACATGATAACGACATATAAAATGCTGCGCGGAATAGACAAGGTGGACAAAGACAAGATGTTCCAGTGAGGGGACACAGAAACAAGGGGTCACAGTTGGAAGTTGAAGACACAGATGAGTCAGAGAGATATTAGGAAGTATTTCTTCAGTCATAGAGTTGTCAGGAAGTGGAATAGCCTAGAAAGTGATGTAGTGGAGGCAGGAACCATACATAGTTTTAAGACGAGGTATGATAAAGCTCATGGAGCGGGGAGAGGACCCAGTAGCAACCGGTGAAGAGGCGGGGCCAGGAGCTAGGACTCGACCCCTGCAACCACAAATAGGCGAATACAAATAGGTGAGTACACACACACACACACCGATCACAACTTAGAAACCTTTTCCACTAGCGGAAATCTTGCAAACACGACAATGGACAAGCTTTTTTTCCATTGCACTCACTGAATCCTGAAACATACCTAAATGCTAAACATCCACTGTGAAAAAATAGTGAAATTCTAAGCGCTTTCCTGGTTTCTCACATTATCAACGAATTTGATAATGTGAGAAATCTCGAAAGCGCATGGAATTTCACTATTTTTTTCACAATGTTTGTTTTGCTTATTGTGATATCACCTGTTTACTATGATCTTATTGCATACAAGAATGTGAATGACCACATACTTGCACAGGAATTCACGACTCACATCGGCCAAGACAACTACTATACTTACACCCTCCAAAAGTGGGATATTCTTGGCTGAGTATCGTTCCTTGTCCTTTTTAGGGTTGTGCAGCGTGTTTCTAGCAATTTTTAAAAACGTCAATAATGCCTGTTTTGGATACTTTACATTATCCAAAAAGAAGACAATTTCAAGACGGAGCTGAGATGTGCATTGAGTCCAGATATTCTGCCAATATTTTTGCAACTTGTCAGACAAAAGAATTGTCAAATTTCGCATTGTTCTTATTTATTAAATTTAAACAATTTGTTTCAGCTTTTGCTGTTGTAACTGAACAAAGAAAATATACAAATTTTAATTAAACTTGTTCAAAAAAGTTTATTAAATTTTTAATCTTCAATTGAGCAACCAAATTTCTAAAATTTTACATAATATAGCGAATTTCACTTCTCATTCCCCACATCTTTGGCTATATTTAAATAATAATTTGTTCGCCTATGATCTAGATGTCCATTTATGTGTACAAGTTTTCTTTAAAAAGTTTCAGTGCCTCTATAACAATGTCCCTCGAAAGTCAAACAGGTCACAACTATGGGAATAAATAGCTCTTGATAAACATTGACATTCTCAGGTCCGCTAAAAAGAAGTATGCCTGTGAAAAACAAAGATATGCATCAACAGTGACCATACTTACAAAGAAATCTATAGAAATGTATTATGCTAACAAGTTCACTCAAAACCATTCTCTAACATGCCATTATTATCTAAAATAAAGAAAAAAATATATAAACGAATATATGCATTTGTTATCAGACAAAATATTCGTACATCGTCAGTTTGGCTTTAGGCTAGGGAGAAGTACTAATGATGCTAGCATAATGATAATGAACTCTGTTTATTCAGCTCTAGAAAATAATAAATATCCACTGGGCCTTATTATTGATTTAAGAGAAACTTTTAGCATGCATATATATGTCGTGCCGAATAGGCAGAACTTGCGATCTTGGCTTAAACAGCAACGCTCATCTTGCCATATAGGACAAGCGAAAATTTGTGTATGCAATAATTTCGCCAAAATCATTTTGAACCTAACAAAAAAAATATATTTCACTGTGTTTGTTTAGTATTAAATTACTGTAAACAAATCTAAAATACATTTAGTTGGGTTAGGCTAAAATAAATTGTTCATGATATAACAAGGTTAGGTAAGTTTTCTAAGATTCTTTTGGAGCAAAATTAAAATTTTTTACATTAACATTAATGAAAAAAATATATATTTAAACGTATAAGAGAAAATTTTAGAAAGGACTTAATTATAAATGAGTTCTTGCTAATTGACCAGTTTTACATATTCGGCACGACACACACACACACACACACACATACATACATACATACATACATATATATATATATATATATATATATATATATATATATATATATATATATATATATATATATATATATATATATATATATATATATAAAAGTAGGTCTTAGTCAGGGATGTGTATTGTCACCAGGGTTGTTTAATATATTTATAGATGGGGTTGTAAAAGAAGTAAATGCTAGGGTGTTCGGGAGAGGGGTGGGGTTAAATTTTGGGGAAACAAATACAAAATGGGAATTGACACAGTTACTTTTTGCTGATGATACTGTGCTTATGGGAGATTCTAAAGAAAAATTGCAAAGGTTAGTGGATGAGTTTGGGAGTGTGTGTAAAGGTAGAAAGCTGAAAGTGAACATAGAAAAGAGTAAGGTGATGAGGGTATCAAATGATTTAGATAAAGAAAAACTGGATATCATATTGGGGAGGAGGAGTATGGAAGAAGTGAATGTTTTCAGATACTTGGCAGTTGACGTGTCGGCAGATGGATTTATGAAGGATGAGGTTAATCATAGAATTGATGAGGGAAAAAAAGGTGAGTGGTGCGTTGAGGTATATGTGGAGACAAAAAACGTTATCTATGGAGGGAATGTATGAAAGTATAGTAGTACTAACACTCTTATATGGGTGTGAAGCTTGGGTTGTGAATGCAGCAGCGAGGAGGCGGTTGGAGGCAGTGGAGATGTCCTGTCTAAGGGCAATGTGTGGTGTAAATATTATGCAGAAAGTTCGGAGTGTAGAAATTAGGAGAGGGTGTGGAGTTAATAAAAGTATTATTCAGAGGGCTGACGAGGGGTTGTTGAGAATGGATGAAAGTAGAATGACATGGAGAGCATATAAATCTCATCCCCTGCATGCAGGGGATGAGATTTATACGTTCATCCCCTGCATGCAGTGGATGAGATGAAAAGCTGTGAGCCTTCTCCCTGAAAGCTGGCTGCCTTGGATTAACGTCTAGCGCAAGCTGGACGCCAAGGTATTGTCCAGTGTGGTGAGAATGGTAAAGCACTGCGTACCTTGTTTCAAGGTTCGTAGGCTCGAGTCTCCTTCGGCCAGAGATCACTGTTTGCGTATATTTCGCCTGCTCTTGCGAATTCCTTGCATATATATATATATATATATATATATATATATATATATATATATATATATATATATATATATATATATATATATATATATATATATATATATATATATATATATATATATATATATATATATATATATATATATATATATATATATATATATATATAATATATATGTCGTGCCGAATATGTAAAACTGGTCAATTAGCAAGAACTCATTTAAAATTAAGTCCTTTCTGAAATTTTCTCTTATACGCTTAAAGATATATTTTTTTCATTAATGTTCATGTAAAATTTTTTAATTTTGCACCAAAAGAAACTTAGAAAACTTACCTAACCTTATTATAACAAGAGCAATTTATTTTAGCCTAACCCAACTAAATATATTTTAAATACGTTTACAGTAATTTAATACTAAACAAACACAATCAAATATATTTTTTTCGTTAGGTTCAGAATGATTTTGGCGAAATTATTGCATACACAAATTTTCACATGTCTTATATGGCAAGATGAGCGTTGCTATTTAAGCCAAGATCGCAAGTTCTGCCTATTCGGCACGATATATATATGTATGTATATATATATATATATATATATATATATATATATATATATATATATATATATATATATATATATATATATATATATATATATATATATATACACACGCGTATATAAGACAGGGCCACCTCTTGAAATTCTGAGAGGCTAAACTAGCTATACATGACAATGACCGTCGACAGTGTTCAGAGGCCGCCATGACAGCAGTGGCCAGCACCATCCCACAAAAATCCGGTTTCTATGGTATTTTTAAAGTTTTAGCAAAAATGTTTCATCAGTAAATGTTCTGAACTATGCATGTGAGTCTATCTACATTTAAACAATTTCATCCCCTACACACACACACGCACACACACACACAAAAAATTTGGTTGTCCAATATGTTTCTTATCGTATTTTTTTAAATAGTCGCGATGGATAAATTTGTACTTTAAGAACAGACATGAAACTTGAAAAAAGTGCAAGAAATTAAAAAAAAATAATGAAATTAGCGACATCTAGCGAGACATCCCTGAAATCCCATAGCACAATGTATCCATATTTTTTCAAGGTGCCTTGTTGTTGGTGGAGGTCGCTTCACTCAAGGAAGTGGAGCCATGAATATCACAATTATCGTATTTTTTAAACCTCAGGTATTTCATATTCATTGTTACTGCTCGTGGAGCAAAGATGTGATATATTATTTACAAGAGAGTGTATAAAGCAGACAGTATTATGGCAGACGCCTTCGATCAAGCAAATTATATGTACGTTCAATTAAGATATAGATTTGTAACATTGCACTCTTCCTCAACGTAATTAATTGAAATTGAGGTTGAAACACATAATTTATTAAATGATTATTACAAGTAAATCAGAATTATTAAAAATCATTTATGGGACTGAATAGATATACACAGCCTGTTTATTTTATTAACTTTCAAAATACGTACATCTCTTTACAAATGGGAAGAAAAGATGTGATCAGGATCTTGTAGCTTTATACAAAACGGGTTTTTATACACAAACTGTACATGGGATGATCACAAATTTCTCCCCCATAGTTATACACTATAAGATTATAAAATCACAAGTGTCTGTAAGCACTAGCCAAAATAACGAGGACAAAGGTAGCACCAACTGTATAAGGCTTTCTCCAAAGAAGCAGCTAATCTACAGGTTGCTTGTGCTTCACCCACAATGATTCACTGGGCCAGAGTCCTCTACCCGACGTAATGTCTAATTTTATCGATGTATATATGATTTACCGCAGGTATAGGAAAGTTTCCGGGCCTCCAAAACCAAACCTTCCCGGACCGTACTTAGTTTCCAGGTCATTTTCCTGCGTAAGATTCAAAAAACTTCCGAGACTCGGACGCCACTGTTCTCTATACAGTTACTGACCTGCTGATCAATTCGGTGTAAATCACTTGACGACAGCTCTCAAACTAGCTGACAAACAATAAATTATTGATTTTGGATTTTGATTTATTTCCCGAGAAGTGGATACAACCTAAAGATGGCTTTACTTCTCACTGATCAGTACTGCGGCCCCGAGTTTCAGATAGATGCATTTTGTTTTTCCTTAGCCTGAGGGAACTGATGCAGCAAACACACAGACTCTGAAGTACACAGAGGCCGAGGATCCTCCTTGTGGCTACAAAGTATTTACTGGGCATTATCATTATCCTTGAGAATATTAGGCCTCTGCTGCTCATTAATAATTCACAACCATGACACTGTTGACACTATACTAATCTGTGCAACACAAACACTGGAAGTAAAGATCAAAACTTTTTTTGATAATCAAATGTAAACTATGTTCCACAAATCTGATGTAAGACTATAATTTATCCCTCATTAAAAATGTTTTGAATAGGACCCGACTACTTAAAACTTAAGGTCATAAAATAACAATTATTCCAATAAAAACCGCTTAAATGTATCATAATAATACAACATATATTGTACTCATGTTTGCAGAATTGCAAAAGGCTGCAAACACAACTCTTAGGCTACCGCTATTTTTATAGTAATTTTATTTGAAAAACTCTAAATCCAGAAATGTCATAAGTAACTTTCCTGACAAGCAAAGTGAATAAAGAGCACAGACATATCAATGTTGTACACATCACGATTATACAATAGCCAAGTGGAACAATATGCTAACAATATGCTAACAACGTTGCTATCTTCACATCAGCCAATAATAAAAGAGAGCATTGGTACAATGCACGCCCTCGCCCCTTGACCTAATTTCCTAAAATTGACCCGGATCACTAGAATATGGGGAGTATGCCAGGTAATAATTCTAGTTTGGTCACCTGATGTTTCCAGAAACTATGGCCAATTGTGGAGCTAATGGGAAAGCTGATATTTTATAAAATGACTTCACGTCTGCAACAGTTGTTAAAAGATGATAGATCTGCCTGTGGATTAAGTTGTATCTCGCGTATATATTACCCCAGATCTTACCACAGTAGTATAGGAAGCGCAGTTTGTGAATAGGCGTGAGAGGCACACATCGATTAGTCATTGTCTGTTAGTAATGCATTTTAATTGGGGAATCCCAATTTTTTGTAGATGTCACATGCTGCAAGTACACGATATGTATCCTTAGTAGTATGTAAAAGTTGAGCAATCATGAGACAAGCTCGAAACCCAGTAGGACAGTGGTCTGAACATCTTACTAACACTGAATTGGTATAATTCCCACATACATAATCCAAGACAATTTGATCTTCACTGCTAACGTTTACTCGCAACCATTTCGTAGTTCTAGGGAAATTATCATTAAATTCAATCAAAATAATAGGTATGATTAAGTCTTAGAGATACAATGCAGTACAAGACAAATTACTCTACAAAGATATTAACTTCTCCCTGATGGGGTGCAGCACCGCCCATGTTGACTCACTGGGGCAGCATGCTCGCTGGTACGAGCAGGCAGGACTTACCCAGTGGGGGAGGCGGCTCACCAATAATTGTGGTGAAAGATATGTTTAATCGAGGGAACTGTGATGAGTCAGTATTTTGTGTTAGACTTTCTTAGGGTAAGGTTACGTCCGACCAGGAAGATTACAATTCATCCACTGAGCTGCTACAGCACAATGAGTTCCTATTTACTGTATTATAAATCATTTAGCAATACATTCAAAGTGCGTTGCACATTGCTGTCATAGATTCTAGAACCGGTTAGTACAGTACTCATGAAGATAAACCTGGTCAAGCTCTTGCTGCATGTTCAGTTCTTTGCAGCAAGCAATGTGTTCAAAGTAATATAAAACTTGCCTAAATCGCATAACTGACATTATTATTATTCATTTATCGTTCAAAGAAGGCCTCAAATGTTGGTTTATTTGCTCGCAAGGCAGCGTGTACAGTCTCTTATTAATTGGTCATTGGGAGTCACACTTTCACCACATTTTAAAAGTAAGACTCAAAATTTATTCAAGATTTTGGTATATGTGCTTCCCGAGTCACCAATGCAGGTGGACTATCCAGCTGCTCCTATCTGGGTGGAGGCTGGAGCCCATGGCCGGTGTCAGCCAGGGCGCGGGCCGCCAATTGTTCAATCTCCTGCAGCAGCTGTTCCGTCTCCATGTCAGTGTGATGCCAAGTCTCGTCATCCATGCCGCCCCTCAAGCTCAAGGTAGAGGCGCGGAAATCCCACTCGAGGCTGTTTGGAGTGGAGGAGCAGGACCGGGGCACCCAGCTACTTGATTCAGCTGTCTGTGATGCTTCCTCCTCCCCGAGGGAATCTCGGCTCTCCCGCGCCAGACCTGTTGCGAAGAAATATTAAATAATAAAAATAATAATAATAACAATAAAAAACATTATTTTTAGTAAACATGGGAAATGTTGCTAGCTCGACCGCTAGCGCACTCAGCTCACACACTGAGGTCCGGGGTTCGAATCTCCTCCGGTACGGCTGGAAAACATTAGGGACGTGTTTCCATAAGACACCTGCTGTCCCTGTCCCTGTTCACCCACCAGTTTAAAATAGGTACCTAGGTGTTAGTCGACTGGTGTGGGTCGCATCCTGGGACAAAACTGACCTAATTTGCCCGAAATGCTCAGCATAACAAGCGGCTTTCTATATAGTAGTATGTAATTGATGTCAACTAGGCCTGCATACCATGTACTTGTAGTAAATAAAGATATTATTATTATCATTATTATTATTATATTTTTTGAAAAGCATTGTCACACCGGCGAGGGAGAGAGACGTTGACAATATGGCGATGTAGTACTGGTTGTGCAATCATGTGTAATTGAGCGTCTACGATTCCAAAATAGTGTGGGGAGGCCTCACTAATGGATCAAGTCGTCTATAATCCTCGTGTATTGGAGTACTGATAAATTTGCCCTTGAACCAGTCACAATAAGACTGCATAAGGGATTTCAATGAGATGCGGCGTCATTACAGCACACCCAGGAACGTACGCCATTGTTACCAGCAACTAGACTACTGACTGGCCAGTTTAGATTCTATTTGTTAGATAATAATTTGTACAACTGATGAATGCGGTAGGAATGATAGAAATAATCATTATAAATAATGGTCCAACTATCCAATTCTAACACCAGTCTAGATTATATGTACGTAGAGTCCACAACTCTTTAATTTACCCGAGTTACTGGTTTGAGTAAATATTAATAATTTAATATTAGATCACGCTTGGTGTGATTGTGGTTGAGAAGTGAGCAACGAAGGAGTAGCAGTGCTGCGACCTACTGCTTTGGTGCAAAAGATGGCTCTGTGTTTCTGGTGGGTTTATTAATTGGGCATAATAATAGAACAACATACTGTGTATGAAGTATGAGATTTTGGCATCAATTATCATGTTAATATTAAAATCATCAATTATTATGGATTATTTTTGTTATTAATTATTTATTAAAGATTCGCCGGTATTCTCCCGGCCCGGGCCTTTTCCAAGTGGTGGCCCGGCCTTGGCTCCCTATCTAGGGAGTGTCTGAGACCTAAGTCTCCCATGAGAGGGGGCACAAGTACCCCCTCATCTTTGGGACCAATTGTACCCAGGCCCAGTTTCTCGTAAGGAGAAGCTAGGCCTCTCTGGTCTTCCATCCCCGCCCCAAGGAGGCTAATGGGAATGACAGTCTTGTGAGCTGCAAGCTCGGGCTCAGGCACATACCCTACCCTAGAAGGGCTGGGCATGGTGTCGATGATTATTTTTGCTATTTTATTGATCATGAGTAACTGCATATTTTATTAATATATTCCCTTGCCAATGCTTCATATAGTTACTTTGCAAATCTGAATGCGCTTGTTTCTAAAAAAAAAAAAACTGCTAAATTTAATTTTTTTTATAATTAAATTTTTATATTTAAAAATCAATGCTCAAATCCCTTCCTAGAAACACTTGCGTCCCTTAGCTAGGTTGTTACAATGTCCTCACTGACCAGCTTCTGGTTCCCACTCGAGGTCCAGAGAGTTGGTTGGGGGAGAGTCAGGCTCAGTGAGGGAGGGCAGGGAGCCAGGCACTCCGTGAACACCCCACCACCGGAGCTCCTCGCTGCTCACTGGCGCCACTCTGCAAACACAAATAAGCTGTTACACTGTAAACACAAATCTGAAACTGCAAGCACAAGTCTTACACTGTAAACACAAATATTACACATTAAACACAAATATTACACTATAAACACAAATTTGCTGTGATGTCGCCACAGCTCAGCTATTATTCAGTAAATACAGATCAGCGGTAGTTTGTTAAAAAACAGATCAACTGTTGTTCAGTAAACGCAACTCAGATATATTCCTTTTACCATTTAATGACACTCCCACACTTCCCACAAGCTCTTTAATACTTCATTGGAAAAGATTAATTTAAATATAACACAGCAAAAATGAAGATGTTAAGCATCTTCATAAAGTATACAAGCCCAAAGTGACTTTGGGCTTTGTATACTCTATTCCTTGTAAAAGCTGTGATAGCTTCTATCCTGGACAAACTGGGAAGTTACTAGAGTCCAGAGTTAACGTAAATATGGAGTAACTACTGGCCATGTAGCTAGTGATCTGTTTATTCATTTGAGGGATACTGCTCATCGTACAGATTAGATTAATTATAAACAATTCCCTGTATCTCTATTGTCCAATTAAATATTGTTGAATAATTTTTTATCAGCATGATGCAGAACACATTTAAAAGTTGAGTTCTGGTATCTATAAACTTGACAGTTTTAAAAGCAAGAACATAGCATATCCGCGAAGGGACTTATATATTGCTGACTGATAAGGTGGAGCAGTGGTAGACGGAGTCACCAGTGGAGAAGTTCACTAATGGAAGTAGGTCGTGCCTGTACGTTAAGCAAACTACGGAAAATTCACTGCATCAAGATCCCAAGATGTTGATGTGTCTGACAGAGCTGGAATAAATGTTTTAGAAACCTGGCAAACTGGTAAACAAGACACTTGTGCAGTACAAGATGGAGAAACGTTTCCAAATTAAAGACACCTAAATGCTGCACAAGTGCCTTATTTATCAACTTGTCAGTTTACTAAACCATTTATTTAAACTCTGTCAGACACTACAAGCTCTTGGGAACTTGATGCAGGGAAACCATACCACGGGCGGGATTTGAACCCGCGGTCAGAGAGTCTCAAAACTCCAGACCGTCGCGTTCAAATCCCGCCCGTGGTATGGTTTGTTTGCAATCGTGCCATTACGATTTCGTTAGTCTTGATGCAGGGAATTCTTCATAACTTGCCTAACCTATAGGCACGACCCTCTTCAACTAGTGTGTTTCTCCACTGGCGTCACCGCCTACCACTGATCCATCTCATCTCTCTGAAGTATATAAACTCCATCTCCGCGAATATGCAACACTTTAATCACGATTGATGCACCGAACACATCGACTCCAGGCTGAGGGACTAATTACCTCTCACTCCTCATCTTCCACCGTTTCTCTTTATTGGACTGAAGGAGCTACTGAATGGTGAAACGCTTCCAGAATCATGATACTCAAGTGTTGCACAAGTGTCTAATTTATCAGCTTCTCGGTTTACTATACCATTTATTCATAACGTCAACTTGCTCACACCTCAACAACATATCAAGCCACACCACTACTTGCCTCCATCATTCCGGTCTAAGACTCTCATATAAGCCAAATTTTATCATCTTATTGATCTCCCTCCAAAACTTTTTCTTATTCCTCAGTAAAATTTACTGACAGAGCCACACTTGTACTCAAACTGGCTCTTCTCAGTATTCCTTCACTACACTTTAAACCTCACATTTTCTCTCCATATACTCTGCCCTCCATACATCATTTCCACAGTGTAAACAACATGTTAATTTTATCTTCCTTACTGCCTTACCTTATCACTGCATCATTCCTCTTCCCACCTGCACCCACTTTCCTATACCCAAAAACTTATACTATGCATTCCAGCACCGCATTACGGGAAGACCCCTGGTTGTCTTCAAGAGGGAGCTGGACAGATACCTAAAGACGGTGCCAGATCAGCCGGGCTGTGGTTCGTAAGTTGGATTGCGTGCGGCCAGCAGTAACAGCCTCGTTGATCAGGCCCTGATCCACCGGGAGGCCTGGTCGTGGACCGGGCCGCGGGGGCGTTGATCCCCGGAATGCCCTCCAGGTAGACCGCATTCTTAAGTTTACGCTCATACTTCTTCCACCTTCCTCATTACTTGTACTATCTCTAGCCAACCTTTCTCCTAATGCTTGCTAATATCTTTCTCTGTCTCCTTCTTTAGCTCAATAACTTTCATTTTTTTTATCCACTTCTGTTGTCATTGTCCTTGTATTCCACCTACCTCTTACTCTCAATGTAGTTACAACTAAGTAATGATCTGCCATATCTGTCGTTCCTTTAACAATATGCACACCCATTAGTCTTCTCAACAACCTTCAAACTACTAAAACAGTCTATCAAACTACTGTCATAGTATCCTATGTCATATACTTGTTCATCCTCTTTATTCATGGAATAGGTATTACCTATTGCCAAACCTCTTTCTATACATATTTCAATTAAAGGTTTTCCAGTATCATTTACCTTCAGTACTTCGAAATCGCCTACTTACGCTGTCTACAACAGCCTCTCTTACTTTATCGTTTAGGTTACCCACAATATTCTCTACATAGTTGAAATCTAATGGCTATAATCATAACCATAATTTTTAAAGGGGTGGCATCAGTCAGATGACCAAAAGCTCCAGATGCGGGTCATCATATGACTAAGACCCGCGTCAGGAAACACTTGTCCTGTTCCTGGCAAACTTTACCTAACCTCTACATGGCTGAAAATTCCCTGAACATTCTCGTAACATCTCACTAAATATCCCTCGCCCTCTCTCTCTCTCTTCAACACTCCTCTCTCTCCTAAGGTGCATAAATGCTTACTGTAATCCACTTATCACTTCACACCTTCATTCTAATCTCCGTAATTCTTAAATTTAAACGTTTAATATCCTTTCTTTTCTTTCCGTAGCTGATCATTTAATATTATTACTGTTATTCCTTCTGTGGAAAATATTGTATATATTTTCCAGAAATACAGTAGTTATATCTAAATAGATGGCCATACTGTATTTAATAAAAATTGTTATAAAAAATGGGAAACTGCGCCTGCGCAGAGGAGACTCGCCATTGTTTTTTGAATTGAGTAACAAACGTTAGTGAATATTGGGAAAAATTTTCGTGCTCTACAGGTAAAATTGGGCTGACGCCTCTCAAATAGGATCCGAAATTGTTGGATGTGCATTCCTGCATAACTTGAGATATCAGGCGACTGGACAAGACAGCTCCAGGAACCTCAGATAAGTCTTTTAATGTTTAACTCTGACCAGTGTTATTTTCATGTATAGACAGTGAGGTTTTCTGAGTATGATACACCTTAATCTCCAGTCAAATTGGTGAGTGATATTAAGATATATTCTCCTTCTGTTACATAAATTGTATATATATATATATATATATATATATATATATATATATATATATATATATATATATATATAATCAATTATTAATTTTAATATACAGTCCACAAAGTTATATATTTACCAGAATTCCTGGTGATACATATTTCATTTGTAATTAATAGGTCTAGAGCAACTTGTGGATAAGACAGTTGTAGGTATCGAAGGGGGACATTTTTGTGACCTAGGTGTCCCAAATTCCTACTTGTCTATGTAACTGATAAATAATAATTATCTTTGTTATCATTTACTGTTATGTACATAATGAGTTACATTCAGATAAATGTAATTTTCCACATTTAATTTAACCATTGGTCCTTCTTGAACTGATAAATAATAATTATCTTTGTTATCATTTACTGTTATGTACATAATGAGTTACATTCAGATAAATGTAATTTTCCACATTTAATTTAACCATTGGTCCTTCTTGAACTGGAGGTAATTAGTGAAATCATTTAGTTAATTACTTAATAATTATATGTGAAATAACAGGAGGTGGATGTTAAGTTCACAAATTTACTTAATGTGTAGTGGATTATAATTATTACAATATTAATTTGGATAAGCCAAGACAAGTGTGACTAAAGATTATATTAATGTGTATAGTATTAAGTTTGCTATGCCAAATTCTCGCAAGGATTTATATTAATTTGTATAATATTAATTTTGATAAGCCAAGTCTGGCTAAAGGTTTGTATTAATGAACATCTAAAATTTATATTTTAATTTTCTTACATGTGTAATTACTAAGCTCAAGTGTAGCTAACTTTATTAATGTGTATTTAAAATTTATATTATAATTTTCTTACATGTGTAATTACTAAGCTCAAGTGTAGCTAACATTATTAATGTGTATTTAAAATTTATATTACAATTTTCTTACATGAAATTGCAAAGCTCAAGTGTAGCTAGGATTTATTCAAAGGTAAGTTGTACTATTTACCTTTATAAAGTGCATAATTTAGTACTTAACCAGTGTTATTAATTAAGTTGAATTTAATACATTGCATCATGGCTGAAAATGAGGAAATTAATATAGAAGACAAACATATGGAATATAGAGCAAAGAAAGCATCACTGCAAGCTAGAAAGGGTCATGTAACCAAGGCATATAATAAATGTTTAGAATTAATGAATCAAGAAACTGTGAATACTGATGATTTAAAATTGTATTTAGATGCTTTGGGGAATAGATATGATTCATACAAATTATATTACAACAAATATGAAGGAGATTTGTTAGTAAACTGTGTAGATGAGACTGAAGTAGATCTCATGATTAATCAGTATTATGAATTAAAGGAAAAGATTCTTTCTTGTAAAAGTCAGGCCTTGAATAAATTAAAATGTGTAAACCAGACAGTTAATCAGTCTGCTCCAACAAATAAGATGTCTATGCCAAAACTCCCAGAATTATGTTTACCTGTATTTAATCCTGGAGAAAATTGGGAGGAGTTTTGGTCAATTTTTAAAGCAGCTGTGCATGTCAGGAGTGACCTAGCCTGAGTAACTAAATTATTTTACCTCAAAGGACAGGTAAGAGGAGATGCTCACATACTCATACAAGCCTTTCCCAATGTAGATGACTCTTACAAGGAAGCAGTTGACTTGTTGAAGGTCACTTATGGTAATATAGAACAAAGTAGGTTGGATCTAATGAATATCATTGTTAATTTAAAATCTCCAGATCACACTTACAAAGGTTTACAGCAGTTTAGAGTTAAACTCTCAAAACTTTAAGTAATAAATATAATCTGAAGGAATCAGACTGGTTATTGAGTGCCATGGTACAAAATAAATTAAGCTGTAAAACACTTGAATGGCTCTCGAACAAGTATCACAAGGGTTATTTTGGTCTGGAGGAAATAAGACTAGGTCTACAAGAATTAATTGTGCAGTTGCAGACCAGCCAACTAACTCATTTTAAAGATGCAACACATAATAACTCTGAGGTATCTGTCAAGTTTCACAAAGGTAAAAATGATCACAATGTTAATAATCAAAATTCATTTCCTAAAAAGAGTTGCATAGGTGCATATCAAGTAGCAGGAATCAGAAATAATGATTCTCCACAAGGTAAGAAGAATAAGTACCCTCCTCAGGGTAGCCCAGTTAATAAGAAACCAGTCAAAGAAAAGAGAGATTGTCTTTTCTGCAAGGGTACTCATTTTTCTAAGAATTGCGATGCATACAATTCATGGAATGATCAAGTTGAAAGATTGGAGGAACTTGACAGATGTATCAGGTGATTAGGCAATCACAATGTAAAGGATTGTCATGCCAAATTAAACAACTGTTATCAATGTCACAAAGGAAGACACCATATAGTCATGTGTAAGGGTCTATATGACAATGTTGATAATAATGATAATGTTGACAATCCTGACACAACAGTAGCTAATGTAAAAATTGCTGCTAATGTTAATAATGATGGTTTTGCTGAAGTAGCCTTACCTGTGTTACAGGTAAAAATTGATGATAAAAGGCATAAAAAAATGTAAATGCATTATTGGACCTGGGATCCCAGCATACTTTCATAAAACGTAAATGTCTTGATGGTATGAAAGTACAGATGGGAGATCCCACAACTTTAAAATTATCTGCTTTTCTCTCGGATAAAAGGTCTCAATTGTATGACACTGTTTATGTAACTGTCAGGTTGGGCAATGAGAAAAAATGTGTTAATGCAGTAGTTGTAGATAAACTTCCAGAGAAAATATCTACAGTAGGACTTAGTAAAGCTACAGACTCTCACATAATGTAAATTTAGCACCTTCTGGTGTAAGTGATGATTCTGTAGGCCCAATAAATATTTTGATAGGTAGTGACTACTATGCCTCCTTTGTAAAGGGTATGGTAAAGAAATGTGGTGTCACCCTTTTGAAGACTGCAGGAGGCCATGTAATGTATGGTAGGATTCCTCGTAATAATAATTCATGACTAGAGGAAACTACAAATACCATAACTGTGTGTCTTACTCATGAAATCGTACCCCAGTATAATTCTTCCATAAAGGATGGTGTTGAGCCAGTGCATAAATTGTGGGAATTAGACAGCATTGGAATAAATGTAAATGAAGAAAGTCCAGACGATTCTTTTACCCAGGAACAGTACCTGAGAGATGTAAAATTTGAATCTGGACAATACTGGGTACGACTTCCGTGAAACTGAACCATCCAGAATTGCCCACTAATTACAGAATGGCATATGGACAGTTAAAGGCTCAGCTCCGCGAACTGAGTAAGACACCAGAATTGTTAACTGCCTATAATGATATAATTGCTGAGCAGTTAATTAATAAATTTATAGAAGAGGTACCTCCTGAGCAAGCCAAAATTTATGGTCACTATTTGCCACATCACGGAGTGAAGAAGGATTCTAAGACCACTCCTCTCAGGATTGTTTTTAATTGTAGTGCCAGGAGTAACAAAAATGTACCTAGTTTAAATGACTGTTTGATGACAGGTCCGTCGTTGACGGAAAAATTAGGAGATATCTTATTAAATTTCAGGATGAAGAATTATGCCTTTACGGCTGACATAAGTAAAGCTTTCCTAAGAGTGTGTTTACAAGAGGCTGACTGGGATTGTACCCGCTTCTTATGGCCTGAGAATCCTAGTGACCCACTTAGCCCTCTGAAAACCTTTCGCTTTAGGAGCGTATTATTTGGTGCTACATCCAGCCCGTTCCTACTTCAAGCGACGATAAATGCACACCTTAAACGTATGGGAAGTCCATTGAGTAAAGTAATGAGCAAACAATTTTATGTGGACAATTTCCTGGGTGTGACGTCAACTGAAGAGGAACTGTTAATGACTTATGGAGAGGCTAATAAAATAATGCAAAGTGCAAATATGCCTCTGAGGGAATGGAATAGTAATTCATCCAAATTAAAGGACAAAATAAGTAAAGATTTCCCTGGAGATGAAGTGTAAAAATGTAGTAATGTATTGGGTTTAACTTGGCATACTGAGAGAGATTTGTTAATGTTAAAACCCAATAATTACAGTATGCCCAATAAATTAACTAAGAGAGTTTTGCTTGCTGAAGTTTCCAAATGTTTTGATCCACTAGGTTTAGTGTTACCCCTTACTATAAGAGGGAAATCATTAATACAGGAAGCATGGAAACTTAAATGTGCTTGGGATTTAATTCTACCTGAGGAATTCATTAACAGATTCAAATTCAAATTCAAAGTTTATTCTCTATAAGGATTACAATGCTGAGTTTACAGAATTTGGTTATTGTGTGGTTTACATGTAGTAAAATAATGATTACAGAGTGTACCACTAGAACACCTAGCATGGCTAGGCATTTCGGGCAGACTTAGTTTAAATCTTAATTTTAAAATATTACAAATTATGAGGTAAGTTGGTATTATGGCTAAGTGACTAAATACTAGTTTGTGAGTTTAACAATGTGAATGCTTTTGTTTTGGCACAGTACATAGTTTCAGTATTGGAGTATCACAGGATTCATTATTTTAAGATTGAGATTAATATTTCTGTTTATGGTCAAATGGGTGAGTGAGTGTGTGTGAACCACAAGGTGGTATTCGTGTAGTTAGTTGACGGGGTGTATCAGGGAGATAAGATGTTTTCTAATGGTAATTTTGAAGGTGATGAATGTGTCTGCAGTTCTAGAGTTCTCAGGTAGGGTGTTCCAGATTTTAGGGCCTTTGACATACATTGAATTTTTGTAAACGTTTAGTCGGACACAGGGAATGTCGTAGAGATGTTTGTGTCTGGTGTTATGCCTGTGGGTTCTGTCACAACTATCAAGAAAGCGTTTTAGGTCAAGGTTGATATTGGAGTTTAAGGTCCTGTAGATGTAGATTGCACAGTAGTAAGTGTGGATGTACTGAAGAGGGAGTAAGTTTAGATCTATGAAGAGTGGGGGGGGTGTGTTGCCAGGGATGGGATTTAGTGATTATTCTTATGGCAGCTTTTTGTTGGGTTATTATTGGCCTTAGGTGTGTTGCAGTTGAACCCCAAGCACAAATAGCATAGGTGAGGTATGGATAAATAAGTGAATGGTATAGTGTGAGAAGGGCAGGCACGTAGTGTCGTATCTTGGAGAGGATCCCAACCGTTTTGGATACTTTTTTGGTTATGTGTTGGATATGGGTGCTGAAATTCAGGTTGTTGTCAAGGTATAGGCCTAGGAATTTGCCCTCATTATGTCTGGTAATTAGTGTTGTCGATCTTAATGTTAATTTGTGCATCTCCTGCTCCGCTACCAAACATAATATAGTAGGTTTTGTCAGTGTTAAGCGTAAGTTTATTGGCTGTCATCCAAGTCGATATTTTGATCAGCTCCTCGTTAACAATGGTGCTGAGGGTGGCAAGATTAGGGTGAGAGATGACATAAGTCGTGTCGTCAGCAAAGAGAATGGGTTTCAGGTGTTGGGATACGTTTGGAAGATCGTTGATGTATATGAGGAAGAGCAGGGGACCAAAGACACTTCCCTGCGGAACTCCAGTATCAAATGGCCGTGTTGTTGATGCTGTGTCTTTAATGGTGACATACTGATACCTATTAGTAAGGTAAGATTTGAAATAAGCAAGCGCATGGCCTCTTATACCGTAACGGTCAAGTTTGTGGAGTAGGATGTCATGGCCTATTGTGTCAAAAGCTTTTCTTAGGTCAATAAAAATTCCTAGTGGATATTCCTTATTTTCCAATGCTGTGTAAAGCAGATTTTTATGATTGCATCATTAGTGCTTTTATTTTTCCTGAATCCAAATTGGCAGGGGCTGAGTATGTTTTGTGCCGTTATAAATGAATATAGTCTCCTGTGCACGAGTTTCTCAAAGATTTTGGATAGCAATGGTAAGTTTGATATTGGCCTATAGTTGTTTAAGTCTGTAGGGTCACCACCTTTATGTATTGGTGTAACCCTTGCCATCTTGAGTAGTTTTGGGAAGGTGCTAGTTTCTAGTGACTTGTTAAAAAGTAATGAAATAGCATGCGAAAGGACATGGGCCGCTCGCTTGTACAGTAATGGTGGGACATGAGACAGATTCCCTGAGTTATTTTTAAGTGACTTTATAATCTCGGTGACTTCCGTGGGCTCAGTTGGTGCAAAATAGAAGGAATTTGGGAAATTCCCATCTAGGTAGTCCCCGGCATGGGCATTGGTATGTGGGATTTTATTGGCGAGATTAGATCCTATGGTTGAGAAGTCGTTTATCTTGTTAGCTGTGTCAGTGGGATGTAGTGGTGTTTCATTAGGTTTAGTTAGGACAATATTCTTGGTTTTTTTCAGTTTGTGGGTCCCTAGAATCTGAGAGAGTGTTTTCCAGGTCTTTTTTATATCTCCTCTAGTGTCTGTGAATCTACTGGAGTAGTATAGTTGTTTGGCTTTTTTTATTACTTTGGTGAGAACTGATGAATAGTGTTTAAGAATATCTTTGTGTATTAAGCCCTGTCTATATTGCTTTTCATATTGGTGTTTCTTGCCAATGGATTTCAGAATGGTGCTGGTTAGCCATGGGCAACCAAGCCATTTGTTTGTGATCTGTTTCGTTTTTATAGGACAATGTTTGTTGTATAGTCTAAGTAATTTGTTAAGAAAAATGTCTGTCCAGTCATCAATACCATTGGCCTTGGAGAATTCTGTAGGCCAGTCAACAGTCTCTAGGTCAGCTGTGAACTTCCTTATTGAGGCCTCATCATGGAGTCTAAATGAGACTTTGTTGTATTCAAGTGGTGGTTTACTAATGTTTGTCAGGAGGAAGGTAGGGTAGTGGTCTGTAGTGCTGTGATTATCCCTGATTTAAGGGGGGCTAGTATATTGGTCCATATGTGGTCTATTATGGTTGCACTTCTCTCAGTGAGCCTGGTTGGTTTAGTTATTGTTGGTATGAGAAGTGTGTTGTTCATATTGTTGATGAAATCAGTTACAGGCTGATCATCTTGTATGCCAAGGTTGATGTTGAGATGGGATGAATTAATTGGTGATTATGAAAAAATTCCAATGTTGGAGTTCCCACGCCAGGTGGCCAATCCAAATGGGAAAAATGTACTCCACATTTTTTGTGATGCTTCAAAATTGGCATATGGAGCAGTTGCTTACCTTCAATATAATAGTATTATTTCTCTTATGTCTAAGGCTAAAGTGTCTCCAATTAAATCACGTACCTTGCCTCAGTTGGAATTAGCAGCCATTTATGTAGGTGTCAAATTAGCTAATTATATAAGAAATAAGTTGCAGGAGATAAATATTAGCGACACTGTAATTTGGTCTGATAATGAGGTATCCTTACAATGGATTTGTAATGGAAACAGTAAAATTGCGTACGTACAAAACAGAGTCGCTGAAATTAATCAGATGCAAGAGAAGTATAATAGTTTGGGTCAGCATATGTTAACATTTAATCATATACCTGGTGAGGAAAATCCAGCTGATTTCTTGTCTTGAGGTTTACCTTATGCTAAATTTGTAAATGCTGTATCATGGTTTAAAGGACCGAGCTGGTTGGTAAATAAAGCTAATTGGCCTGTACAAAAGGCGTACATTGCTCCTGTTGAAATTACTGTGACCACCGTTCCAACAGTTTGTCCTTCTTTAGCCATTGATATAAATAGGTATTCTACTTTACCCAAACTAATCAATGTAACTAAGTTGGTGTTTAAATTTCTAAACAAGATGAATATCTCATATAAGTTTTCACATCCTCTTGAATATTGGATAAAGAGGGTACAAGAGGAAATCTATGGAAATGAGATTAAACTGATGATGGAAAGAAAAATTGTGAAAGATTCCATAATAGAAAAATTGGGGCTGTATTTAGAGAACAATGTAATTAGGTGCAGAGGTAGGTTACAAAATGCTGAATTGGATGATTATGCTAAACACCCTATCTTACTGCCCAAAACTCATCATCTAACAAATTTAATTGTTCTAAATGCCCATAAAAATGTAATGCATGGTGGGGTACAAGATACCTTAAATTGTATTAGGGAAACTTTCTGGATTCCACAAGGACAGCAAAGTGTAAAAAGGGTGATTAAATCTTGTGTAATATGTTGCAGTGTGGATGCCAGATCCTATATGTACCCAGATCCTTCACCATTGTCAAATGAGCAATTTGAGTCGTTTAGCAACGAACTCCGCCCGGCCGCAGTGTGGAAAATATGGTATATATTTTCCAGAAATACAGTATTGGGCCCCTACTTAAACAAGATGGGTCCTACACAGATGACAGCAAGGGAATGAGTGAGCTACTCAAGTCCCAATATGACTCAGTTTTTAGCAAGCCGCTAACCAGACTGAGAGTCGAAGATCAAAATGAATTTTTTATGAGAGAGCCACAGAATTTGGTTAACACAAGCCTATCTGATGTTATCCTGACGCCAAATGACTTCGAACAGGCGATAAATGACATGCCCATGCACTCTGCCCCAGGGCCAGACTCATGGAACTCCGTGTTCATCAAGAACTGCAAGAATCCCCTATCACGAGCCTTTACCATCCTATGGAGAGGGAGCATGGACACGGGGGTCGTCCCACAGTTACTAAAAACAACAGACATAGCCCCACTCCACAAAGGGGGCAGTAAAGCAACAGCAAAGAACTACAGACCAATAGCACTAACATCCCATATCATAAAAATCTTTGAAAGGGTCCTAAGAAGCAAGATCACCACCCATCTAGAAACTCATCAGTTACACAACCCAGGGCAACATGGGTTTAGAACAGGTCGCTCCTGTCTGTCTCAACTATTGGATCACTACGACAAGGTCCTAGATGCACTAGAAGACAAAAAGAATGCAGATGTAATATATATAGACTTTGCAAAAGCCTTCGACAAGTGTGACCATGGCGTAATAGCGCACAAAATGCGTGCTAAAGGAATAACAGGAAAAGTCGGTCGATGGATCTATAATTTCCTCACTAACAGAACACAGAGAGTAGTAGTCAACAGAGTTAAGTCCAAGGCAGCTACGGTGAAAAGCTCTGTTCCACAAGGCACAGTACTCGCTCCCATCTTGTTCCTCATCCTCATATCTGACATAGACAAGGATGTCAGCCACAGCACTGTGTCTTCCTTTGCAGATGACACCCGAATCTGCATGACAGTGTCTTCCATTGCAGACACTGCAAGGCTCCAGGCGGACATCAACCAAATCTTTCATTGGGCTCCAGAAAACAATATGAAGTTCAACGATGAGAAATTTCAATTACTCAGATATGGTAAACACGAGGAAATTAAATCTTCATCAGAGTACAAAACAAATTCTGGCCACAAAATAGAGCGAAACACCAACGTCAAAGACCTGGGAGTGATCATGTCGGAGGATCTCACCTTCAAGGACCATAACATTGTATCAATCGCATCTGCTAGAAAAATGACAGGATGGATAATGAGAACCTTCAAAACTAGGGAGGCCAAGCCCATGATGACACTCTTCAGGTCACTTGTTCTATCTAGGCTGGAATATTGCTGCACACTAACAGCACCTTTCAAGGCAGGTGAAATTGCTGACCTAGAAAATGTACAGAGAACCTTCACGGTGCGCATAACGGAGGTAAAACACCTCAATTACTGGGAGCGCTTGAGGTTCCTAAACCTGTATTCCCTGGAACGCAGGCGGGAGAGATACATGATTATATACACCTGGAAAATCCTAGAGGGACTAGTACCGAACTTGCACACGAAAATCACTCACTACGAAAGCAAAAGACTTGGCAGACGATGCAACATCCCCCCAATGAAAAGCAGGAGTGTCACTAGCACGTTAAGAGACCATACAATAAGTGTCAGGGGCCCGAGACTGTTCAACTGCCTCCCAGCATACATAAGGGGGATTACCAACAGACCCCTGGCAGTCTTCAAGCTAGCATTGGACAAGCACCTAAAGTCGGTTCCTGACCAGCCGGGCTGTGGCTCGTACGTTGGTTTGCGTGCAGCCAGCAGTAACAGCCTGGTTGATCAGGCTCTGATCCACCAGGAGGCCTGGTCACAGACCGGGCCGCGGGGGCGTTGACCCCCGGAACTCTCTCCAGGTAAACTCCAGGTAGTTATATGTAAATAGATGGCCATACTGTATTTAATAAAAATTTTTATAAAAAATGGGAAACTGCACCTGTGCAGAGGAGACTCGCCATTGTTTTTTGAATTGAGTAACAAACGTTAGTGAATATTGGGAAGAATTTTCGTGCTCTACAGGTAAAATTGGGCTGACACCTCTCAAATAGGAGCCGAAATTGTTGGATGTGCATTCCTGCATAACTTGAGATATCAGGCGACTGGACAAGACAGCTCCAGGAACCTCAGATAAGTCTGTTAATGTTTAACTCTGGCCAGTGTTATTTTCATGCATAGACAGTGAGGTTTTCTGAGTATGATACACCTTAATCTCCAGTCAAATTGGTGAGTGATATTAAGATATATTCTCCTTCTGTTATGTAAATTGTATATATATATATATATATATATATAATCAATTATTAATTTTAATATACAGTCCACAAAGTTATATATTTACCAGAATTCCTGGTGATACATATTTCATTTGTAATTAATAGGTCTAGAGCAACTTGTGGATAAGACAGTTGTAGGTATCGAAGGGGGACATTTTTGCGACCTAGGTGTCCCAAATTCCTACTTGTCTATGTAACTGATAAATAATAATTATCTTTGTTATCATTTACTGTTATGTACATAATGAGTTACATTCAGATAAATGTAATTTTCCACACCTTCCTTAGCTCTGGATCTCCAAAATACATTCGATTTAACTCTATTTACTCTTTCCCATCAACATTCCTCCATCTCTTTTAGCAATAAATGTCAATGCAATACCTAATATACAGCATTACCTCTGCGGTGTTATACTACTGATGGTCCAGCAATTACCAGGGCGAAATAAAAAAAAAAACTAAAATATTGAGTATAGAATATGGAAAAAGGGGTTGAGAATTAAATTCCAACACGAACATACTTAACTTCCTGGAAAAAATATAGTATAGGGTTTTGCCGCTGCCATGACAAGCACTGCTAGAATTTTTAGCTAGGTTTAGATGTACCTCTAGCTATGTTTAGCTCTACCTCTAGCTATGTTTTGCTCTACCTCTAGCTATGTTTGGCTCTACCTGTAGCTAGTTTTACGTCTTCCTCTGCCAGGTTTTTGTCTCTCAAATCAAGTATTTGTCCCTTGATAGGAGGAAAGGTTTGGTCTCCCCTCTAGTCAGGTTCTGGTGGTCTAACTAGAATTAGCTCTACCTCTAGTCATTTGATCCTCTCTGTGGCAAGACTTGGTTCTCCCTCTAGCCAGGCTTGATCCTCACTCTGGCTGTACTTGGCCCTATCTTAAACCAGACGCTGGTTTCTTTCTAGGCAAATTTTGATTATCCTTTAGTCACGCTTGGTTGTTCTCAGGCACGGGACAACATAATGTACAGTAATGACGACGATTAATTTCAATGTCTCCGGTTAGGCTGGTATGGGAATCGAGTTGAGATGTTAGTTGAGGAGGGGAGTGGGGGAGCGGGGTCGTGAGGCTGATGAGGGCAGGCGGTCGTGAAGTTGAGGAGAGGAGTGGATCGTGAAGCTGACGAGGAGGGGGGCGTGAGATTGTGAAATTTACAAAGTTTTAAGATCAAAAGGTCATGTAGTGCTAGAGGCTCACAGATACAACACACTACATTCACAGAACTCAAAACACGAATATACTAACACTACGAGTCCTTAGGACAAGAAAGAAAATATGTTTAAAAATGCGCTAGCCACTAAAAAGCTTGATAAAATCAACCGTATGAAAAGATTATCCTTTTGAAATGTCAGTGGTCTCTAAGGACACCTCAGTGGTTCTGAAACCCAGACCTAAACTGGTAAGGGCAGAACCTATAAAATATTATTTACATATGTATCACTATCAGCTGCATACGTAGATAAATGGATCAGAGAACCGACAAGTTGATAAATTAGACACATGTGCAATACTTGGGTATCTTTACTGAGGAAACGTTTTGCAACACAGTGGCTTCATCAGTTCAATACAAAAAAGAATGGTGAAGGTCAGAAAGAGTTTGAGGTAATCGGTCCCTCAACCTGGAATCGGTGTAATCAGTACATCAATAAAAACTTACGCTGTTTTCTGTTTTTCACCCAAGATGCGGTGCTGAAAGTTTGAAAGCAATCAGAAGAAGCTCTCTCTAGATACAGCATGGAAATCCTACAGAAAGGAAAACGAAAAAAAAAATCGAGAACCACTATAGGTATCCCTCTCGGTGATACTCATAGTACTGGATGGATTATTATTATTATAATCAAAAAGAAGCGCTAAGCCACAAGGGCTATACAGCATTACTGGATGGAGCAACCTTTCCATCACTAATGAGCCAAAAATTTATCTAACATTTTTGTCAATACCACAAAAATGTAGCCAGCCAGCTACCGGACTGTTTAAAGAATCACCATCTGCCAGGGTCAGTCACAGTAAACTAGGTGACTAACCAATGTCAACTGCGGCTATTGCTACACTCCATGTTCATGCAGAGATCAAGGCAAGTCGCTTTTGCTGAAGAATGAGGAGAGGGATAAGGTTCCTCGCTAATTCTTGACAAAAAAAAAAATATATAGCTAAAGAAAAATGTGAAATTTCCTTCAGAATGTAGCCTAAAGGTTTTTCCAATCCATCACAAAATTCCAGCGCTTTCAACAATACAAACAACAGTACCACTAGGTGCATAACTACTTAAGTTATAACTTTTCCATCCACACTTCTGATATCGGAATGATCCGTTCTTCTTCATCTGAGGCGAGAATCAACCATAACACTGAAACTCATATGAACGTGGGGATCAAAACAATGATCCCATTCATATTCTTGGGAAATAGCTATTCTGGCTGAAATAGGATGCTAGGCTCAGAGGGACGTTGCTAATTTCTGGGGGACGTATCTAGGCTCAAGAGGACTACTTACCTGACGGAGGGGTGGATGGTTGGCGGGTCACTGGTGTCTTGCTGCTCCAGGTGAGGTGTTAGCTCTACCTCATCGTCCGCCTGATGATGGAGAACTCACAGATTATTATTAGATGTAATTTTCTTAAGAGAAAGCGGTGACAGTAAGTTAAAGTTACTGGTGAGGGTGAGTCTGTCCTGTAGCCGGAAATGTTAAATGTAACATAATGAGGCAGCTTTGCAAAGTCAACATATCGTGAGACACTGATCAATTTACAAGCTGATACATCCACATTTTTTATGCTCCGTGACATATTTAAAAATAATAAAGCTCCAATAAACAGTGGCATAACTTAATAGGGATAAAATCATTCAGTAATCATGATTAACTTAGTCTAAAAAGCTATCACTAGCGGATATGTAGAAATTAACTAATTTATCTAAAAATATATATTTACATAAATATAAATTCTGAAATGACCGACTAAGGAGAGGCTAAGAGTAAAATCTAACTTCAAAAATCGTAAAATATATTTTGAAACAATTCAGAATTTAGATTGAACATTCCAACTAGAGGACAGCGTGACCTGTGGTACTGCATGAAGTACAAGCAAACGTGTGAGAAATATGCATACTTGACTAATATGGAGAACATTACCTAAATCTTAGGCGATAGATACAGAAAGACCCAAGGCTGCCGTGCAAGCAGGGTGTGTATACCTGGGGTGTGAGGTTGTAGTACTGTGCTTGGCAGGGTGGCAGCCCTACCAGGAGGGGTGAGTGAGGCGGTGAAGCTGGCAAAGGAGTGTTAGGTGCTGAGTCTGCCGGTAGGGGCGTGCTAGATCGTGAACTTGTTTGGAGATTTGGACTAGGTGATGACCCTGTCAGCAGAGGCGGGCTAGGTGATGACCCTGTCAGCAGAGGAGGGCTAGGTGATGACCCTGTCAGCAGAGGCGGGCTAGGTGATGACCCTGTCAGCAGAGGCGGGCTAGGTGATGACCCTGTCAGCAGAGGTAGATTAGGCAGTAGCGCTGTTAACAGAGGCAGGCTAGATGATGACCCTGTTATCTGAGGTGGGATAGGTGGTGACCCTTTCAGCTGTGGGACAGGTAGTGACCCTGTCAGCTGAGGTGGGCTAGGTGATGGCTCTGCCAGTTGAGGTGGTGACCCTGCCAGCAGGGGTGGAGGATCACTGGGTGGGAAGAGAAGAGGGCTAAAGGTGTACCCTGATGACAGAGTCACCCCGGGCGGTGTGAGTGACAGCAGAGGCACGTCCTCCTCACACAGTTGCTGGTGCTGAACTCCTGCAGGATCACCACCAGGCAACAGATCCTCGCTCATGCACAGAGATTCATCAGAGCTGATCAAGCAAAATGATATTACTCATTGGAAAGCCCTGGTAAACATTCTAAACGGCAAGTTTGCCAGAAAATACACACCTAAGATTAGGATACTAGCAGGTCAGTGGAGTCTTTAATTTGTAATCTTAATAATCTGGTTAAAATTTTGGGTCATTAAAATTATATCAATTTAGGAAATAAAATCAGAATGGCCGAAAAACATTGTTTTTAATGGTTGTTGCCGGTATCGTTTGCGATATAATTCAGCATATATAAATTTTATGTATGTAGCAATTTTTAAAGCAAGTTTAAAATCATAAATTAGTGAATCGTTCTCATATTGCATGTTCAGCTGTTTGGGAAGCAATTATCCTTCCTTAGTTGAAAAAAGTCTACATTTTTCTAAGATGGGCTTCTCATTTGCTCAAATTCCAGATAATTTACATGTATCGTGCTGGTTAAGCTTGCGTGCATCATTCAACACACATGCAAGAACTACTGTAGGTAAATTTTTGAAATTAATTATGTAAATAGTGAAGTATCTAGACGTTGCTGCAAGAGAGAATAAGATAAACCATACCACGGCCGGGATTGAACCCGCGGTCAGTCTCAAAACTCCAGACCGTCGCGTTAGCCACTGGACCAGCTAGCCACAATAAGATTCGTCCAACTAGGTATATTTCTACACCATAGGAAGGTTAGCATAGGCACCACTGTGACCACAAATGCAAGTTTTTACAGACGAATCTCCAGCTAGCGTGTCCGTGACGAACTCTAGCTCAAGTCCCCTCAATGCCGTCAACATGACTCACTGACTCTCTGACCGCGGGTTCAATCCCGCCCGTGGTATGGTTTGTTTGCAATCGTGTCATTACGATTTCGTGAGTCAGAATAAGATAAACATTAACTGAATTTTTCTAATATCTATCTATACATATATATATGTATATGTATAGATAGATGGATAGATATATAATGCGGTATTTAATCCAAATTAATTTAATAATAAAAATAAAAGATGAAAGAGCCTAGCATGTCCATTTTTTGGGGTCAGTAAAAACACTAAGTTATGCATGGAAACAGCAATGTTTTCTGCTATATAAAGACGAAGTGTCTTCTTAGGTACTTATCTTTATATATAAAAGAAGACAATTCTTTAGATGTAAAGTAAAAGGACACAAGTGCAACTAATGTCACATTAGTTGCACTTGTGTCCTTTTACTTTACATATTGTCGGTAATTCTTCCAACATATATACCATTATTTAGATAGCAGAGCACGTTGATGCCCTTGATGGATAACACAAGTGATTTCAAGAAGTGCCTTTATAGCCACTCATCTTCATGCACTATCTAGGGAGGTTCCTTGACACTGGTGAAGAGTTCTTTATCCAAGGAATTAGAGCTGCCCTTCCCTTCCTTGGATCAAACTTGACTTCATCCTATTCCCCAGGGGCCGTGTAATCCCTACAGCCTCTGTGCTTCCTCGTATATCTAATAATAACATAGACAATAACAGACAAACTTAACTTTGGCTCATGCACAAGAGTAATGAAGCGAACATCAAGAATATATACACTGTGAAGTAAGTATCTTAGTGTATACACAACGAGAGGTGTGTGTGTTTCTCGCAGTGTACATATATCGTGATATGTATCTGAGGGTATATAAAACGAGTTTACTTGATCTTTATATTAGGTCATAAAGTATTCCTGAATGGAAGTGTACATGTGAAATTCACCCTCATGTAGTCGATAGGTTTCAAACCTAATGAAGCAGATAACCAAGTGAATATCTAAATTTAAAACAAAATTGTAGAAAGAAAATTTAATATTATTTACTGAGTAAACTAAATCAGTGTATTTATATTTATTTTGAAAATTTTAATGTATACTGAATACACACATGTAAAACTTTGAGAATAAAGATGTAAATGTACGTGAATCTGAAATAGCCATAATGAATACTTGTATCTTTTTCGAGACGTGTAGAAGGCTCGAACTCTGTAAATATAATCGCAAGCCAGACAGGCAGCCTATCACTACATGATCATCTAATAATGAGTCTTGTAACATAAGCACAATCTGCGACTCATTGCAAGTTTTTGCATAAATCACTTCCCCTCCTCCCCCCCCTCTCTCAAACACGCACACACACACACACACACACACACACACACACACACACACACACACACACACCGTGAGAAAAGCTAGCGAAGTAGGCAGGAATAATAGAGAAGGCACTACAATGGATCGAGGAATACCTAACCAGAAGGAAACACCGAGTGACCGAGCTGTCGGAGTGGGTACTAGGAACGGTGCTATTTTTTTTTTTGTATACGTGAGCTACATTATGGAAGGGATACAGTCAGAAGTATTTCTGTTCTCAAATGAAGTAAAACTAATGAGTATAATACAGACAGGTGAAGACCAGGAAAGACTACAAATGGACCTGGACAGGCTGCAGGTCTGGTCTGACAAGTTTCTACTGGAATTTAAGTGTAAAGTTATGAAGTTTGGGGGAGGAAAAAGACTGCAGACGGAGCAAAGGCTGTAAACCTCCCTGATGGAGAAGGACCACAGGGTAAGTACTGTTACGAGCATATCGCTTTAAACAAACATCAACCGAACAGCTGCTGCGACAAATGCGCGTCTAACAATCGAAGACGAGATTTCAGAAATCTAAGCAAGGAGTCATTCACGACTCTGTATACGGTGTACGTTTGACTCATACTGGAGTACGCAGCACCAGTATGGAACCCACGCCTTGTCAAGCACGTCAAAAACTGGAGAAAATGCAGAGGTTTGCAAGGAGACTAGTCCAGGAGCCAAGTGGTATGTCCTGTGAAGGAAGATTAAGGGAACTAAGTCGATGACATTAGAGGAAAGAAATACTACAGGTGATATGATAATAACATACGCATTACTGACAGAAAGTGAGAAGGTGGACAGGGGTAGATTGTTCGAGAGACGGGAAACAAGAATACAAGGACACAGCTGGAAGTTGAGAACACAGATGAGTTGCAGGTATGTTAGGAAGTATTTCTTCAGCATTAGAGAAGTCAGGAAGTGGAACGACATGGAGAGCGGGGTGGTTGAGGCCGGATGTATGCATAGCTTTGAGAAGAGGTACGATAAGACACTAGAAGCCAGGAGAGCAAACCCAGTAGCAACCAACGAAGAGACGGGGTCAGATGAGATTCGGCCCCAGCAACCACATATAGATGAGTACATACACACATACAAACACACACACTCTGGAAAGTGATGTAGTGGAGGCAGGATCCATACATAGCTTCAAGAAGAAGTATGATAAAGCTCATGGAGCAGAGTGAGTGGACCTAGTAGCGACCCGTGAAGAGGCGGGACCAGGAGCTATGACTCGACCCCTGCAACCACAATTAGGTGAGTACACACACAATACGGATTCCATGCTGAGATAAGTGTCTAGCAAGAGAACGAACGTATTGCATGTTGAAGAAATTGAGTCACATAAAGAGGAGACGAGCGATTAGAGACTACGAAAATAACCTCCTCAGATTGGTAGCTGAGGCAGTTACTGCCTGGAGTTTCATGCTGGTAGCTGAGGCAAGCTACTGCCTGGAGCTTCATGCTGTTAGCTGAGACAAGTTACTGCCTGGAGCTTCATGCTGCTATCCTTTAGCTTCATGATGGTAGGTGAGACAAGCTACTGCCAGGAGCTTCATGCTGCTAGCTCAGGCAAGTTACTGCCCAGAGCTTCATGCTGGTAGCTGAGACAAGCTACTGCCTGGAGCTTCATGCTGGTAGCTGAGGCAAGCTACTGCTTGGGGCTTCATGCTGGTAGCTGTGTCAAGTTACTGCCTGGAGCTTCATGCTGGTAGCTGAGGTAAGCTATTGCATGGAGCTTCATGCTAGTAGCTGTGTCAAGTTACTGCCTGGAGCTTCATGCTGGTAGCTGTGCTAAGTTACTGTCTGGAGCTTCATGCTGGAAGCTATGTTAGGTTACTACCTGGAGCTTCATGCTGGTAGCTGAGGCAAGCTACTGCTTGGGGCTTCATGCTGGTAGCTGTGGCAAGCTACTACCTGGAGCTTCATGCTGGTAGCTGTGGCAAGCTACTGCCTGGAGCTTCATGCTGGTAACTGTGGCAAGCTACTGCCTGGAGCTTCATGCTGGTAGCTGTGGCAAGCTACTGCATGGAGCTTTATGCTGGTAGCTGAGGCAAGCTACTACCTAGAGCTTCATGCTCTTGGTAGTGAAGGCAGCCTGGTCCCCAAGATGAAGACATTTGTGGCGTTATTTTTTCATTATTATTATTATTATTATTATTATTATTATTATTATTATTATTATTATTATTGGGATACTTGACACAACTAGGTGCGCCAGTTTTTGTTTGAAAATGACTTTCTGTAGAGCATTTTTAAAAAGCTTCTTCCAGTTGGCTAAGTGGAGCCAATGGGTGGGTGAGTGGAAGTGACAGGCAGGTGGTGGGTCGGCTGAGAGGATGGGAAAGTGTGCAGGGGGAGGAGGAGGATGAGGAGAAAGAAGAGGCTGGGAGAGAGTAGGAGGTTGTGGAAGTATTACCTTTGGTCGGAGGCGAGCTAGAAGAGCGACGAATCTGCAGGTCCGTTGTGGCAGCAGCAGTGAGAAGGGTGGTGGGGAGTTAAGGTTAGTGTACAGGGCGTACTCACTGGCTAGCTGAGGTTAGTAGGGCAATGATCTAGTCCTAATTTGAGGGATGGCGTAAAGGCACTTTTTTTTAATTAGTCTTGGTTAGTGAGGTAGTGTACAATAACTCACTTTTTAATATTTGGTGGTTAGGATGCAATGTACAAAATGTTTACTAAGATCACTTAATTTAGGAAATGGGAATGTACAAGTTAGATTAACTGAGCCTAGTAACTACTTGGGGATGTAATGTACACAAGTAGTAGCAGGGAGCAAAGCGCTCATCACCCTGTACCCAAGCAAGTGTTCCGAAACCACGTACAGGAAGCTGCTCTAAGACACTATTGGGTCTTGTATCCGTTTTTTTTTTTTTTTTTTTAGAATAAGAAAGCAGGGACAGAATTTTGAAGTACTCTGGTCACAGACAGCTAAGTGTTACACTCCGGACTTGAGCTTCATCATACATCACCCACCACACACTGCTCAATTGGTATTAGATTTAAAAACCACCTGAGGCGGCAGACGGAGGGAGCTGACGATGATTACCACTCGGGTAATAGAGAGTTTACCTGGAGGAGCTCTTTATTCAGGGAACTAGGCTTGTCCTCCCTCTGCCTTGGACTGAACCTGAATGCCTCCCATTCCCCTGGCGCTGTGTGATCTCTACAGGTTAATGAAGCGCTTCCCCTTAAAGAAAATATAATGAAGGTGATGATTGCAGGACGGACTTTCGGAAGTTGATTACATGGTATAAACAAAACTAAAACACTCACACAGTTAATTAAACTAGAAACAGGAGACGAAGAAATATTAACTATACAGGAAGTATAAAAATTAGGTGAGGGAACATTAAATATACAGGAAGCTGAGTAGAGAAGAGAGGTGAGGGAACATAAATTAACTATATAGGAAGTGGAGAAAACAGCTGAAGGAATACTAATTATGCAGAAAGGTGAATAGGTAAGGTGAGAACATGAAAATAAATAGCTCTCTTCAGGTAAACACTCAATGGAAACGAGATATATATAGCCAGAAGTAAAATATAACATGAAATGCACTGGCAACGTCAATAATAAATAGTCTATGGAAAACATTTATAGAAAACGGCAGTGAGTGAGAGTGAAGGTGAGGAAGGTGGGGGAAGGATATTGTATACGTCTCGTCCCAGAATATAACAGCAGAGAATGACTCGTGGCCATACTGAGAGACGAAAATAAAGTTAAGCGTCTAAGAAACGACATGGGGCCGTATGTGGGGTCCTCTGACAGGATATTGGAGGAAGGCGAGGGGAAAACACGAAAGAGGGGAGGTTGCGAATAGGGAAACACCAACTTTAGAATAACATGGTCTTCTAGACCATGAAAGGCGGGTCTTATTTGCACCCATCCATGTTCACTAATATCTGCCTAACCTAGTGTTGTTTGGGTCCCCTGGCCACAGGCGACAGCTTGCTACGTATGTTGTGACAAACTTTGGCAACTGTCCATGGATGCGGCTTCAGATTGACTCCTGAATGGGGGGTGGCTGGGTCTTCGTAAACACTACTCCGGCTCAGATGGTCGTGGTTCATGGTACCTATGGCTCTCTTCTAGAAATTACATATATGTATTTAAATGTACTAGAAATTATCATGATGTATACAATGCAGACAAAGTTCCCAACCACCAGGAGAAAGAGAATAGAGAATAGAAAGGAACAGAAACAGTCTTTGTAGTCAGCTGTTTATAAATTGCAGTTTATTATTATTATTATTATTATTAGTAGTAGTAGTAGTAGTAGTAGTGGTAGTGGTGGTGGTGGTAGTAGTAATAGTAATAGAAGTAGTGGTATTTTCAAGGGGAAGCTGTAAACTAGCGCCTGGTGACTGGGAGATAATCAGGCTTGGCCTGAGAAAATGCGAGTAGCTCCAGTTCAATGGATCAAGAGCCGTTCACCAGCTTCAAGGCAAACCCCGGTACAGATAACAAAGGGCACAAGTACGTAGTGAAATTCATCGAGTGACAGTGAATCAGCGTTCATTTAGTCTTGAAGTCTTGTAGAAGTGTGTTATAAAACTTAAGTTATTCTTGATTCCTGCTGAGTGATATTCGTTAATAAGCTCCGAGCTTTATCGCGTTTGTTTTAATAAGTAATCAAACCCCTCATCTATAACGCTTTTTTGGGTATATAATAATAATCCTCACGTTACGCTATTTTCAAACTTTTCAGCAAATCTATTTTAATGACGTTATAAAACACTGTTATAAAATGTTATTGATGATACTTGGCATTTTTTCCTCATTCATTTACAACTCTAATGCTAAAATAATGCCTTAGCAATAGAGTTGAAAAATTTAAATTTAAACAATCTGAATTCATTGTTACTACTTACATTTTGTTATATTTTTAACTCCTTATGTCCTCCATATCTCTACATTTAAGGCATCTCTACACTTAAATCATGCCATATGTTATTCCGTTGTTTCAAGAGACTTAAACACTGTTACTTGTGGTCGAGATTACCACTCAGTTTTTTTTTTTTTTTTTATCAGAACGTATGTGTGGCCATTCTATGACATAGAGACCAGAAGGAGTGTAATAATCTAGATATGGTCTTTCTATTGCATGTCTTGATATAATGCCAAGCAATCAAGTAACTGGTGTTCTTCCTGGTAAATAAGCTGATCTACCAGCGAGTGTCGACCAACAAAGGTAAGATGTTGCTGGAGGCTCGGCGTCTCTTGCTCTTATATTTTGGGGAAGTAAGGCAAAAATCTCCCACTTTAATACCTTGTCTTCTTTATCAGGCTGATAGCTTGTTGATGGCTTTAGTTTCCTCTAGAGTGTTTGCGTTTCTTTTACAGTGACTGTAGGACATTTACTATAGACAGCCAACCTTTTCATTGTAGAGTTATATGTACTTCTCGCTGTTGTTAAAAGCTTCTTAACCATGTTATCGTTCCTTGTCGTTTCAGACTCTCTAAGTGCGTTATATGCGAAGCTGAACTTTGGCTTCCCTCACTCAGATAAGCTAGTGATGCTACAGAGTCATTTTACAGAATAAGGCTAATGAATAAGTGGAATTATCTAGGGATGATGAGGTAAAAGGTAAACTCCATGTATAGATTTTAAGGAAAATATTGTAAGAACGGTAGAAAATGGGAAGCAAATGCGCCAGCAGACTGAAGATGAAGAGAACTGACCTGTAATTTGATCACTTATCCCTGTGAGAGCACCTCTCCAAGGAAGGTTGTCTGTAATACCTCTACCGACAATGGAGGGACACGGTAAAAAGAGGAGATATGATCACGATTTGTAAAATACTTTGGGTTATCAACAGGGTGTACAAGAACATCTTTAGCATTAGAGGACTCAGAGACATTAGAAAGCAATTTCTCGACATAACGGTTGTCAAGGTCGTAGAACTAGCGAAGAAGCGATAAAGAAAAGGCTGATTCTAAGCACAAGGATATAAAACTTGAAATGGCAGATATAAACATCGTCAGCGGATCGGAAGTTAAGAAGCAGTACCAGAAACCAGAGCTCGACTAGTGAAAACTCTACTAGCTAATTATCCATCATACTACAGGAGCCAAGATGACTCACATCTGACAATATTTATGCTGAAAAAACAGTCATTATCTGTACACACACAGACATATACATGACCCACGTATCTTCAAGCCTGTCAGTCCCTCCAGTGAGGCTCCTTCATGATGGTGAGTATCAAGTGGTCCAAAGAATTGGTTTTATTCTCCCTATCCTTTCGATCGGACATGGTTGTGCCCTATTGGCAACTACTGAAGGTGCCAAAGTATTTATTAGAATTATAAATATCATGTTTGTTAAGACTCAGGTTAGTGCACTGAATTCAAAATCTTTTGACAGAAGTGGAAAATGTTCAGGTGTACTTTCAATAGTTTTTTATATCCGGAATCTAAACCTAGAGCGCCATAGATGGTAACACTGCAGGGAGGGTCTATGTGCGTGTTGGCTTCACTGTGTCACACTGCAGGGAGGGTGTATGTGTGTGTCGGTTTCACTGTCACACTACAGGGAGGGTCTATGTGCGTGTCGGCTTCACTGTGTCACACTGCAGGGAGGGTCTACGTGCGTGTCGGCTTCACTGTGTCACACTGCAGGGAGGGTCTATGTGCGTGTCGGCTTCACTGTGTCACACTGCAGGGAGGGTCTATGTGTGTGTCGGCTTCACTGTGTCACACTGCAGGGAGGGTCTATGTGTGTGTCGGCTTCACTGTGTCACACTGCAGGGAGGGTCTATGTGCGTGTCGGCTTCACTGTGTCACACTGCAGGGAGGGTCTATGTGTGTCGGCTTCACTGTGTCACACTGCATGGAGGGTCTATGTGTGTGTCGGCTTCACTGTGTCACACTGCACTGCAGTAATATCAAAGTATTAAAAGCTGTGTGTACTTCGAGTGAGCAAATAATAACAGTATATTTTAACTCCTGGCTGTCTCTAGCCTCGCCAGAGATTGTGTTTTTTATAGTTAGTTTACATCAGCTAAATGTTTTAGTATTATATCCTGAGGAGAGTGTGTTGGAAGAAAGGAGTGTGTTTGAGGAAGGAGTGTGAGAAGAAGGGAGTGTGTGGAAAGAGGGAAGAATGTGGGAGGATGGGAGCCTTTGTGGCAGGAAAAGAGTGAATAGACTTACCTTGCAGAGAGGCTGAGGGGTGAGCGTCGTGGCTGCGTCTGTAGGAGACACAAAGGAGTTTGCATATTAGTTGTATGACAAGGAGATGAGAGAGGCTATGTATGCATATATATATATATATATATATATATATATATATATATATATATATATATATATATATATATATATATATATATATATATATATATATATATATATGTCGTGCCGAATAGGCAGAACTTGCGATCTTGGCTTAAATAGCAACGCTCATCTTGCCATATAGGACAAGTGAAAATTTGTGTATGCAATAATTTCGCCGAAATCATTCTGAAGCTAACGAAAAAAATATATTTCACCGTGTTTGTTTGGTATTAAATTACTGTAAACAAATTTAAAATATATTTAGTTGGGTTAGACTAAAATAAATTGCTCTTGTTATAATAAGGTTAGGTAAGTTTTCTAAGTTCCTTTTGGTGCAAAATTATAAATTTTTACATCAACATTAATGAAAAAAATATTTTTTTAAACGTATAAGAGAAAATTTTAGAAAGGACTTAATTTTAAATGAGTTCTTGCTAATTGACCAGTTTTACATATTCGGCACGACATATATACACACACACACACACACACACACACACACACATATATATATATATATATATATATATATATATATATATATATATATATATATATATATATATATATATATATATGCAATAAGATCACAGTAAACAGGTGATTTTGAAATATGCAAAACAACCACTGTGAAATAATAGTGAAATTAAAAGCACTTTCGTGACTACTCACATTGTTAAGGAACTATGATAGTTCCTTGACAATGTGAGTAGTCACGAAAGCGCTTTTAATTTCACTATTCTTTCACAGTGGTTGTTTTGCATATATATATATATATATATATATATATATATATATATATATATATATATGCAATAAGATTATATATATATATATATATATATATATATATATATATATATATATATATATATATATATATATATATATATATGCAATAAGATTATATATATATATATATATATATATATATATATATATATATATATATATATATATATATATATATATATATATATATATATATATATATATATGCAATAAGATCACATAAACAGGTGATATCAGAATATGCAAAACAATCACTATGAAAGAATAGTGAAATTCCAAGCGCTTTCGTGACTTCTCACATTATCAAGGAACTATAAGAGCATTACATCAAAGGAAGGCATATAAAGCATATTTTAACCATCCAATTAATTTTCAAAAAGTTGAGAAAGTTGTATCAAGCAAGTCCATGGTCGACAGGAATATAATTGAATCATGTTTCATAAAAGCAGCTTTGAAGATAATATGAATATTTCCTTTGGTTTATATAAATTAGATTCATTTATAATTAATAAAATTTGGGAAGAATTTAATAATATATTGGACAAATAATAAATCTCGATTCTCGGGTAGAGTATTAGGGTTGGGTAAATATTTTGTTAGTGAGATGTCGTGAAGGACCTGCCTAGTTGGGTCAACACGCCTGTCGGGTGTCGTCGCACATCAGGTGTTGCTTTGTTGTGGGATGTGATGATGAGGTGTAGTCTCAACCCTTTATAAGTTTTCTTTGATGTTATGCTTTTATCGTTTCTTTGATAATGTGAGAAGTCACGAAAGCGCTTGGACTTTCACTATTCTTTCACAGTGGTTGCTTTGCACACACACACACACACACACACACACACACATATATATATATATATATATATATATATATATATATATATATATATATATATATATATATATATATATATATATATATAATATTGAAGGGAATAAAAATGAAATATGAAATATCGAAGCCGTTCACAAGATTTAAACTGAAATTTATTTAGCGTGATTTAACGGGAATAAAAATTTCAAACTATTTTACACATTAAAATGTCAAATCTGTTGCTCCTACACTGCTGAATTTCACTGTCCGTCGTCGTCACATTTTTTTGTCGCATCTTTTGAACGTTTGAAGCTCCGCCACTGAGGAAGTTATCCCAGCCAACCCGAAATCCATTGCATAATTAGTGTTTTTTTTTGTGCCTGCTATTTTACTCATGCACCTGCCCATGTATCCACATTATTTGTAAGACTCAGAGAAATGACACATTATCATTATAATTCCAAGATGTTGGGAAAAGGTACAACGACTTTAGTCATAGGGCACCGGAACATGCCGATTGTTCCAAGAATTTGGTCCTAATTACCGTACACAGGTGTCGAAAATTTGAAGCAAATTGGATGAGTCGTTCTCGAGCTATAAGCGAAATCAAATAAAAAAAGTTAGAGAAAAAATAAAAATACAATAACTAGGCAACCATTTAAAGTATCCCTTCAGGGATACCTGCTTCGTGATGAATGTTTTTCATCCCGCGTTTTTGGGTCACCCTGCGTAGGTGGGAAGCTGCTGATGTGCTAAATAACTTTCCTCCACAGGACATGTATCTGTTGAGAGCGGTAGCGTGTACCAGAATGGCAGGGGAGGGGAGCTGAGGAAGGATTATTATGCATTTATTTCTGAGCAACGGCTTTAGCCGAGGCAAAAAAGAGCTTTATTAATGAAAAGAAAAAGAAAAAGGCGAAGTAATTACAGGTCGCCTTCACCCCGTCATCTCTCCCTCTGAACACTGATATTATCAGTCTAATCAAAGCAACCTTGAAACCATTAATTTTAAATACGTCATAAATTTGTATACGTATGTTTTTTGAAGACGTTGTGACTGACTTTTATATATATATATATATATATATATATATATATATATATATATATATATATATATAATGTCGTGCCGAATATGTAAAACTGACAAATTAGCAAGAACTCATTTAAAATTAAGCCCTTTCTAAAATTTTCTCTTATATGTTTAAAGATATATATTTTTCATTAATGTTAATGTAAAAATTTATAATTTTGCACCAAAAGGAACTTAGAAAACTTACCTAACCTTATTATAACAAGAACAATTTATTTTAGCCTAACTCAACTAAATATATTTTAGATTTGTTTACAATAATTTAATACTAAACAAACACAGTTAAATATATTTTTTTCGTTAGGTTCAGAATGATTTTGGCGAAATTATTGCATACACAAATTTTCACTTGTCCTATATGGCAAGATGAGCGTTGCTGTTTAAGCCAAGATCGCAAGTTCTGCCCATTCGGCACGACATATATATATATATTATATATATATATATATATATATATATATATATATATATATATATATATATATATATATATATATTATTGTACCCACCTAACAAGTGGTATTGATCAATAACAAGACTGCAAAAACTCATGAGTTTTCGCCCACCATGAGGCAGGCCAAAGCAGCATGGGTTTGACTCCTTGACTAGTCACAGTGATGTTATATATATATATATATATATATATATATATATATATATATATATATATATATATATATATATATATATATATATATATATATATATATATATATATATGTCGTGCCGAATAGGCAGAACTTGCGATCTTGGCTTAAATAGCAATGCTCATCTTGCCATATAGGACAAGTGAAAATTTGTGTACGCAATAATTTCGCCAAAATCATTCTGAACCTAACGAAAAAAATATATTTCACTCTGTTTGTTTAGTATTAAATTATTGTAAACAAATCTAAAATATATTTAGTTGGGTTAGGCTAAAATAAACTGTTCTTGTTATAATAAGGTTAGGTAAGTTTTCTAAGATTCTTTTGGTGCAAAATTATAAATTTTTACATCAACATTAATGAAAAAAGTATATCTTTAAATGTATAAGAGAAAATTTCAGAAAGGACTTAATTTTAAATGAGTTCTTGCTAATTGACCAGTTTTACATATTCGGCACGACATATATATATATATATATATATATATATATATATATATATATATATATATATATATATATATATATATATATATATATATATATATATATATATATATATATATTAAATAGGGTTATGTCTTCGTGACTGAAAAAATATATTTTTCTATTAAACCATTCATAGTTTATGTAACTATGATTCTAATGTGTGGAAAAGTGTGCAGCGCCTCTCATGGTTCCCCGGTCGATGATTTCACCCCAAAATAGATTTAGCTACCCTCGCAAACATCCACACAAACAACCGTGATCTTTCTCGTTAATAAGCCACAGTCCCAGAGAATTTCACGCATATTTTTGCGTATCCTTTGAAGTTGAAATTGGAGTGCGTGCGTAGAACGTGACAGAAAAGGAAAACGACAGTCACAAATAGCATCATAATCAATATTGCTGAAAAAGGCGAAAATGTAGAAATGAGGAAAGACAAACTGACTTCAAACGAAGATAATGATCACAAATATATATTATGAGAGTATTATGTTTATATTAGGATATTATTAGCATTATATTGGAATGCATGACAAATATTACACGACCATAGAATGTAAGATTAAACATTATTAATGCAGTTGAAGAAATCCTTAACGAGTGTCCGAGTGAAAGTCTCCTCCTTCAGGCTGTCGGCTGGATGAGGCTACAAACACGCACTGGAAAATGGAGACAGGGAGACAAAGGCTATATGCCTAAGGCAAGGAAAGCGATCTAGAGATAAGCATACCATTAAGCATATCATCAGAGGCGACCATGAGTCGACCATCCACGGCAAACTTGAGACTGGCATTCAGGTACTTCAGAAAATATCTTTCAGGACCTTGACTATGAAGTTTGTATGACCTGCCATAGAGGACATAGCACCAGAATGGAGCCTCGCTTGACACAACATGATCCGCATCAAGAGAATATACAGTGATTCGGTATAAGTCTTGTTGAGAAGCTGAGAAGAATGACCTAGAGAAAAAGAGCAAAAAAATAAACATAACTACACTAGATGTGAATAAAATAATGGGGAATATGGTCACGAAGTATAGGATGCATGGGAAACTCGTTAAGGCAGAGACAGTCTTGAGAGGAAGGGACCGAGAACTATAAGACATTTATGGAAGCTTAGGTCGCAAGTGAGTCACAAAGTCGACTTCAACAAACAGAACCTCAGTATGAAGGTGATTAGGAAGAGGAACAAATGTGGATGAGTAACTGGCGGAACCAGATTTCATATAGTTTTGAAGAGCATGTTTGATATAGCCATTTAGGACAAAATTTTGTTGTAGCTCTTCGTGAGTAATTGGGGAAAGGGACCAAGAGTCAAGACTCGGGTACGTACATCTAGACGAATATACATAAGATATCATGAGAAAAAGTCGTGAAATCTCAATTTTGGAAAATATACATCGACAACTACGAAATATAAACTCCAAAAATGCAAATAATGTAACAATTTTAACAAAAATCCAAGACCACATTGAAAATCTTAAATTTGTTAATGTTTTACAATCTGTCAGTAAATTACACATAGGATCGAGCAGAGTTGGTTAATTATATAGAAGACCTATTTAATATATTAAAAGAAATATTACTGATAGTCAACTACTACTAAACAGAACTCACCGGGATGGATGACAAATGGCCACCCATTTTTTTTTTCAGACGTGATAAGCGAGCAACACCAATTGTGAACTTAATGTTTAACAGAATATAAGATTCATCAGTATAATTAACTACAAATTCTCGTATTAAAAGTGTTCATATTAAATTAGAGATAATGTATCTAGGAAAGTATGACGTAATTGAGGCTAAAATAAACACACGAATATAAACTAAATTAAAACAAAATTAAGGTATCTAAAATAGTATCTCAGAGAAATTCTATGGAATAAGAAATTGCGAACGAGTGACTGAAAAAAACGTAACAAGAAATGAAAGACTTAACAAGAGCTGATGCAAGTCATGACATTATTATTAACCAATTATTAACCAATACATGCAGATGCAAGCCCTAAAATTACAATAGAGAGAAAGACTCGCTATATCATAAGTTACAATTTTAAATAACTATCTGAAGGTAGGGTTCGAACCGATGGCAAGCCAGTCCTAAAACCAGCAGAACGGTGTGTTATCCACTGTACCATGCCGGCCTAATAAGACTCCTCTGACAAGGTATATCTTTATACACACTAGGAAGGTTAACACGAGCCCCACTCTGACCACAAGAGCAGGGTTTTATAGATGAATCTCGCACTAGCATGGCTGGGACAAGCTCCAGCTCAAGTCACATAAAAGCTGTTTTGAATGATACACGAAATCGTAATGGCTCGATTGTAAACATTGGACAACACACTGGCCCTCTATTTTACATAATGTTTTTAATTATTTTTTTTTTAATAAAAATTTTATGTCCAGTTTTTGTTCTGCATTTGTAGTAAGTAATTGATCCAGAAAATAACTCTAACATGTCCAGTGCCAGTTTTAAGAGAAATATTTTAAGATAAATATTTTTTGACCAATTTCTCATATTCTCAATATTAAAGTCACACCAGTTTCATGTGTTGTTTACAAATGTCATTCATATTTCGCAAGACTTAATTTCTGGAAGAAAAGAAAAGTATTGCTGAGAATGCACTCGCTGTCCTCGTGAAAAAAAAAAGTCATACAAACGTAAGTTTTCGATTTTTTTTTGAGTTTCGTTTCTCAGTTATTCTCTGTCTACAATCATATAAGAAAAAATACTTAACTGTTTACCTTTAAGAAACTCTAGTCTGAAACCGTTCGGGAAAACCGTCTTCAGAAATAAATATACCGTACTCCTTCCAAGAGAAAATTGTCGCCACAGAGTGTATCGTGGTTCTGCCCTTAGTAAAAAAAATCTTAATGTAGAAGTATGTTCATTAAGATTTTTTTTTCTATTAAGAAGTTTCTTATTTATGTAAAATCTTTGTGAAGAAATTTTTAAGGGCAGGATGAAGGCGCACTCACCATTCAAGAGAATTTTCAAAAAAGGTCTCGAAAAACGAGTATACGTTGGTGGGAACCCAGCGGATTCAGTTTTGGAGAACGTTTTCTCAAATGGTCTGGAAAAATGCTGGTGCTTAGGAAGGAGCTTGGCTCATTCATTTTTTTTTTGCGGGGGGGGGGGGGGGGGGGCCCCAGAATGATTACAGAAACTGTCTTGAAAAGTGGATTTCCTCTCGTCGTTCATGAAATTCTCCTCTTTGGAGGCAGTCTTGGAAAGTGGGTGTCCCTTGGTGGGAACATATAATAATTTTTGGAGACAGTGTTGCAAAACGTTCTCGGAAAGTGAGCTTGCTGAGGTAGGAGGAAGAATAATAGATTTTTGGAAATAGCATTTCTAACTGGTCTGGAAATTTGAGTGCCTTTTTGGAGGCCGTTTTCAAGAAATTTCTAATTTTCAAAATTGCTAATAATCCCTCTACCTTCTTTTTTTACATAATGTTTTTAATGAATTTTTCAATGAAAATTTTATATCCAGTTTTTGTTCTGCATTTGCAGTAATTGATCCAAAAAAATAAAAATATCATGTCCAGTGCCAGTTTTAAGAAAAATATTTTTGGGCCTCGCTAAATATTGACCAATTTCTGGCAGTCTCAGTATTACTCAAAGTCGCACCAAATATATATTTGAGATAATAAAAATGTAGAATTAAAAAAAGACGAGAAAATACAGATAATTTTCGAATATTCTGAATCTTTGTATTTTAACCTTTGTCTCATTATTGTCGAGTGCCTCTGTAGAAGCTGGCACTGCAGAAGCTGGCACTGCAGAAGCTGGAAATTTGGAAGCTGACACCATGGAAGCTGGCACTGTGGAAGCTGGCACCGTGGAAACTGGCACCGTGGAAGCTGGCACCGTGAAAGCTGGCACTGTGGAAGCTGCCACTGTAGAAGCTGGCACTGTGGAAGCTGCCACTGTGGAAGCTGGCACTATGGAAGCTGGCACTGTGGAATCTGGCACTATGGAAGCTGGCACTGTGAAAGCTGGCACTGTGGAAGCTGGCACTGTGAAAGCTAGCACTGTGGAAGCTGGCACTGTGGAAGCTGGCACTATGGAAGCTGGCACTGTGAAAGCAGGCATTGTGGAAGCTGGCACTCTTGAAGCTGGCACTGTGACATTCACATATTTTTTTTACCTTACAGCGAAGGCTACAAATCCTTTTTTTTAAGGAGGAAATTAATGGAATAAACAAATTTACCATGTTAACTGTCAATTTTATGAAAAATTTTTACCCCAAAATTCGTTAATATCTCACAAACGTCTGAGACTGAAGCCTCGTCCTCCGAAAAATTCAGAATTGTTTAAAATCACTCCAAGTGTATTATAGGACACAATAAGAACGTTATTATTATTATACAGTTGTGGGAAGAAGAGAAAAATACACGTAATTTTAGCAGGTTGTAGACTTTTCTTAACCTTTGTCTCGTAAATATCGGAGAGACATTATAAGAAGATATTGGCCATTTAAGAAACATTTATATTTTGTCAAGCCTAACTTTTAATGAAAGCTTTGTAAACAAAAATTTTCACTTTTTTGTTTTTGGGGGGAAGGTAATTTTCAGCAATGATTAGCCCAGAGATACATCACAAATGTATTCGTTAATACATCATAAATACCTTCCTCTAACACCTCACAAATGTTTTCCTTAATTTCTCACAGCTGTATTCCTTAACACCAAATAAATGTTTCTCTTAATATCACACAAATGTCTTCTATAATACCTCACAAATGTTTTAGATAATACATGACATGTATCTTCTATAATACCTTACAAATATCTTTTTCGATGGCGCGGCCTTCACTTGGTGAAGTACGAGAGGTACTGGAATGTGAAACATACGTAAAGCGCTCTTACTCTGCTGCATTTGTTTTTCCTTTGAGTTCGCTTTGCTCTCCTCTTAAAATGGGCAGGATTGAAACTCATGTTATGCCATTTCTAAAACCAGCAGACCATTGCTTCAGCAATTATACCTTGCTGGTTTAATAAGATGTCTGAACGTGACTTATACACCTAGTTAATGCACGATATACCTTAATGTAAAGAGACATAAACAGTTCTTCTCGGCACATATCCTGGATATGGACTTGCAAGTCTTCTGCTATCTTATCATGGAGTACATAATATAGACTAGGCAGGTTAGTAAGGAGCCAACTGTGACATAAGTTCACCATGAATTTCTCTCTATTTCCCTTCAAGTCTTCTCTCAAAATGTCACTTTAGGTTGTACTCCTTAAGTACCCATAAAGACTGCTGATACGACATGCAATCTTCTCTAAAACTAACTTGCAAATGGAAATGTTCACCCATTTCCTCCAGGAAAATCCTTTTGTGTTATATTCCCGCTGTGTGTGTTCAGCAGAAATTTATGGATATAGGAAAGTGGGTGCGGGGGAAAGGAACGATTGGTGGAATGATGAGGTAAAGAGAGTGGTGAGAGAAAAAGTTAGCATATGAGAGGCTTTTACAATGTATAATAATGATAATAATAATAATAATAATAATAATAATAATAATAATAATAATAATAATAATAATATAAAAATATATTTTTTTATATTTCTACAAATACATTATACATTATACAAGCAAGCATCGAACTTAAGCTAAAAGAATCCTTTAGGAGTCAGGAATCGCGGGAAGAACTAAAAGCCATAAATGAAATCGAAAGAAACCCAAAGTATTTATTCTCCTATGCCAAATCAAAATCGAGAACAACGTCCAGTATTGGGCCCCTACTTAAACAAGATGGGTCCTACACAGATGACAGCAAGGAAATGAGTGAGCTACTCAAGTCCCAATATGACTCAGTTTTTAGCAAGCCGCTAACCAGACTGAGAGTCGAAGATCAAAATGAATTTTTTATGAGAGAGCCACAAAATTTGATTAACACAAGCCTATCCGATGTTATCCTGACGCCAAATGACTTCGAACAGGCGATAAATGACATGCCCATGCACTCTGCCCCAGGGCCAGACTCATGGAACTCTGTGTTCATCAAGAACTGCAAGAAGCCCCTATCACGAGCCTTTTCCATCCTGTGGAGAGGGAGCATGGACACGGGGGTCGTCCCACAGTTACTAAAAACAACAGACATAGCCCCACTCCACAAAGGGGGCAGTAAAGCAACAGCAAAGAACTACAGACCAATAGCACTAACATCCCATATCATAAAAATCTTTGAAAGGGTCCTAAGAAGCAAGATCACCACCCATCTAGAAACCCATCAGTTACACAACCCAGGGCAACATGGGTTTAGAACAGGTCGCTCCTGTCTGTCTCAACTATTGGATCACTACGACAAGGTCCTAAATGCACTAGAAGACAAAAAGAATGCAGATGTAATATATACAGACTTTGCAAAAGCCTTCGACAAGTGTGACCATGGCGTAATAGCGCACAAAATGCGTGCTAAAGGAATAACAGGAAAAGTCGGTCGATGGATCTATTATTTCCTCACTAACAGAACACAGAGAGTAGTCGTCAACAGAGTAAAGTCCGAGGTAGCTACGGTGAAAAGCTCTGTTCCACAAGGCACAGTACTCGCTCCCATCTTGTTCCTCATCCTCATATCCGACATAGACAAGGATGTCAGCCACAGCACCGTGTCTTCCTTTGCAGATGACACCCGAATCTGCATGACAGTGTCTTCCATTGCAGACACTGCAAGGCTCCAGGCGGACATCAACCAAATCTTTCAGTGGGCTGCAGAAAACAATATGAAGTTCAACGATGAGAAATTTCAATTACTCAGATATGGTAAACATGAGGAAATTAAATCTTCATCAGAGTACAAAACAAATTCTGGCCACAAAATAGAGCGAAACACCAACGTCAAAGACCTGGGAGTGATCATGTCGGAGGATCTCACCTTCAAGGACCATAACATTGTATCAATCGCATCTGCTAGAAAAATGACAGGATGGATAATGAGAACCTTCAAAACTAGGGAGGCCAAGCCCATGATGACACTCTTCAGGTCACTTGTTCTATCTAGGCTGGAATATTGCTGCACACTAACAGCACCTTTCAAGGCAGGTGAAATTGCCGACCTAGAAAATGTACAGAGAACTTTCACGGCGCGCATAACGGAGATAAAACACCTCAATTACTGGGAGCGCTTGAGGTTCCTAAACTTGTATTCCCTGGAACGCAGGAGGGAGAGATACATGATTATATACACCTGGAAAATCCTAGAGGGACTAGTACCGAACTTGCACACGAAAATCACTCACTACGAAAGCAAAAGACTTGGCAGACGATGCACCATCCCCCCAATGAAAAGCAGGGGTGTCACTAGCACGTTAAGAGACCATACAATAAGTGTAAGGGGCCCGAGACTGTTCAACTGCCTCCCAGCACACATAAGGGGGATTACCAACAGACCCCTGGCAGTCTTCAAGCTGGCACTGGACAAGCACCTAAAGTCAGTTCCGGATCAGCCCGGCTGTGGCTCGTACGTTGGTTTGCGTGCAGCCAGCAGCAACAGCCTGGTTGATCAGGCTCTGATCCACCAGGAGGCCTGGTCACAGACCGGGCCGCGGGGGCGTTGACCCCCGGAACTCTCTCCAGGTAAACTCCAGGTACTCCAGGTAAGTGACATCATTGAGATGCTATACAGAAACCCTTGGTTATGCAGAGCATTTCGTTCAACCTGGGTTAATCTTGTTCCCAGGATGGGACCCACAACAGTGGGTTAACACCCAGGTACCTGTTTACTGCTAGGCGAACAGGGGCAGCAGGTATAAGGAAATATGCACAACGTTGTACCCATGCCGAGGATCGATCCCGGACTCTCAGTGGTTGAACTGAGGACTCTATAAGACATTATAAGATTAGAACCAGCACACTCAGCAGTACTTTGATGCAGAGTGCTTTATCTGTTTCCTTTATTACTAGTTGCACGTCTTTCTAAGACAGCAAGTGTGTGTGGTATTATCCTCGTGTGCCACACACATTTAAAATAGATCAAAGGTGTGCAATACCGACAAGTTGATGAATCAGACACATGTGCAACACCTGCGTCTGTGCAACACCTGCATCACGCCAAGTCTTCCAGCTCCAACATAAACATCTCAGTTCTCATAGCCCTGTATAAGACTGGTAAAGTCCCTGGTGGACGAAATGTCTTTCAATAAAGATACCCTGGTATCTTGAGCTGCTTGAGTTGCACGTTCATCATATGTGGCAGTGTTCCAGCAACCTGCTCGCTTGATGGCGTAGTGTTTCTCCTCGTGGACCGGTAAAACGATGACATTATACTATAATATACTGTAAAAATGTTGAAATTCTGGCCTTATGTAATATACATTCTGATATTCACCCGCACTATTCTGTAAAACAATGACATTTGCTTTAATATATTTGATTTTCAAAGTTCAGAACATGTAAATTTAAAATATCGTTTTTATTTGTATATTAGTCATGGAAATCAACATTTTTTTAAGGTTAACAGGTCAGAATATCAAAATTTTGTGGTATATAATAATTTAATATTAATATTAATAAGATGATTTTTACAAATAATTCAAGTCGCTGCTATATAGAAAGCCCCTTGTTATGCACAGTATTTCTGGCAAATGAGGAGAAAGAGAGAGAGCAGCGGAGCGTCTTGGACTAGCATGAATAAGGGTGATGGCTGGCGCCACTAGTAAGTGGTTTAAGTTACCAAACTCTCTCTAGTCCATAAAGAATCATTCAATGATCCTGATTGATAACGTCCCTCCAGTCTTCCCGATATATACTAATTTCAGTTTTTTAAGGGGTGGACTGGTAAGCCAGCGGAAGGCCTCGGTCAGATGACCAAAAGCTCCAGTGGCGGATCATCATATGACAAAGACCCGCGTCAGGACACACTTGTCCTGTTTCCTGGAAAACCTTAGCTAACCTAACCTTCCCGATGAATCCCTGACTGCAGTCTTTACATGATATACGATAAACTACTGATGTAAACACCATGCAAAAACAGACATACAGGAAGACCTTCATCAACCAGGATCACTGAACACAAGACGGAGATTTGTTACGACAAGAGAGTTTACCCTTTGGGCAGCTGCTGCCATCACACACAAACCATAATGCGGCTACAAACGAATTTATAATACGATCAGCTCTCATAGCCACTACAGCTGATCATGACAACACAGAGGCCATGGAAACCTGATGTTATTTCAAAATTCGCACCAAACCTAATTCAGAAGGCCATTATTGGAAGGTGGAGTTTAGTTCCAGTTACCCGCTTTCTGACCTGATGCTCCTCACTCACCTGCTTCCTCACCTGACGCTCTCACTCGCACACCTGACAGCCACATCTTCTCTATACAAACATGTTCCCATCCCATTTTTTTTTTTTTTGGATCTGCTGAAGAGGACTCCAGTTGGGGTCGGAACATACAGACCGACTTCATTTTTCTGTGTTTTTTGTCTCCATGTTCATTACACTTACACTGGCTAATTATATACAGTATGTGTATGCATATGTACGTATATATATATATATATATATATATATATATATATATATATATATATATATATATATATATATATATATATATATATATATATATATATATATATAAACTGTATTAAGACAATCATTTGACCATACTTGGTGAGAAATTAATTCCGGTAGAGTTTACTGACAAAAATGTAAGTGTAGAGAGTGGAGAAGTATGAGGCAGCTGTGTCCAGCCCTGGCAATAGTCTTAAAAAAGTTCCAACCATAACTCATCTTCTCTTCTCCTCACTTCCTCTCACTCTCCTAGAGTTTTTCTTTCCTCTTCATTAAGTGAGGCGCAAGCGCAAGCGCAAGCGAATGAGAGGGAAAGAGAGAAAGAGAGAGAGAGAGAGAGAGAGAGAGAGAGAGAGAGAGAGAGAGAGAGAGAGAGAGAGAGAGAGAGAGAGAGAGAGAGAGAGAGAGAGTAGAGAAAGGCTTGTGAGATGAACAAAACTAGGAAAAGAAACCACACATCTGCACCCAGGTAGACAAACAACACAGCCACTGCGAGAGCGACAGTTTCTCTCCTAACTACCTGCAGTTAGTGCTGAGTGTCTCCTTTACAGTAGAGCCAGGCCTTGATCCACCCCGTCTTCCAGTTACACCTCCAGTCACACCTCCAGTCACACTTCCAGTCACACCGTTTACTTTCCTTCCTATCGTCTTTTATTTCTTCCCATAATAGTACGGAAATTTAATGTATTAGCGTAGGTCAGGTTAGTATAGGTTAATGCGTATCAACCTGTATTTAACGCCAATTAACTTGCTTATTTTAATAGGGTCAATTTCCAATGAGCCAGGAGTTGTAATTCCTGACTGATAATGTTAGCAACCAGAGGGGCCTGGTCAGGGTCCAGACCACGGGGGGCCTGGTCAGGAACCAGACCACGGGGGAGGCGATGACCCCTCACAATCTACAACAGGTTTATAGCAGCTAATTATGATTTAACAATAACGGGTGCTTATGTCTGGCAACGGCAGACATATCGTAGTACCTTAGAACGTTCGTATTCCTACGAATTGTACTTCAATTAGAGGATGGGGTCCTAAATCATAGATTTTATTTTGCATTAATAATATATTCCAATCAACTGTTGTTTTTATTTATTATTTATTGTATTTTTATTTGTTTACTTTGTGTATTTAGTTGTATATGGGATTTTCATTAACGCGTAAATAATGCTGGGCGGTGTCGTCTGCAGCGGCAGATATTCGTTGGTGTGTTTACATCAAGTGGTGTATAACTAAGTATATATACGCTGAGGGCTTAAATTAATTCCTGTTTTAGAGATTAAAGTATTCTTGAGTGGTGGTGCCGTGGCACTGAGAAACTGTGATGCCATAATTAATTTCGCCACAGTGCACAGATGTTATACAGTCTTAATGACCCTTGTGCAGTCGACTCAGTTTAAACATAAGAAAATAACAAGATGATGGTAATGATGATGGTGTGTGTGTGTGTGTGAGGGGCCAAGTGTTGGTTCAGCTGCACTTACTTTGTTATGGTTGCTGGGACTGGCTCCTAGCTACTAACTCAGCCTCTTTATCGCTGTCGACCTATTTTACAGACTCCGAGCCTCTTGGGAAGGAGTTCCTGAAGAGCACCGAACTGAACAAACCTTCTAAGTGCTAAACCATCGCTTAGCACCCTCGGGGACACTCCCACACGCGTGATCATCATATCAACCAGTGAAAAAGAAAATAGTGAAGTTCCAAGCGTATTTCTGATTTCTCACATTATCAAGGAATAACAAAAATAATAGAACAACTCTTGTAAATCTTATGTTGACCTATTGTTTTTGATATTCTTTAATAAGAGAAATCACGAAAACTATTGGAATTTCACTATTTTTTTCGCTGTGGCTATTTTGCATTTTGTGATATCATCTGTTTAATGTAATCTTATTGCATATATACAGACAGTTGGTTTCCGCCTTGTTTGCAGGTCTCTCTGCCCTTGTTACTATATCTATTACTGATTATTATTAGTATTGCAATCCTATTTGACCCATCTACTGCATGGGTGAAAGCGATATAGATGGTAGCAATTAATACTTTTTTGGTTTCCATCGATTTTGTCTTTCTTACCTCAGAGTTTGTGTAATCATCAATATTTGTCACCTTCCCTTCACATTATCGAGTTTCTTGTCAAGAACACTTAGCTGGTTTTTGTATATTTTGTCTTTACTAATGCTTTTATGTTTGGTTCTTTGAATTTTAAGTTTTGTTATACCTTCAACCTTGTAAATTATCCATAGGGGGGTAGAAAAGACAGTGGAATGGGAATTGGTGGAGTACATGTGAGAGATGTAGTTTGGGTGGAGTAGCTGGGGATAATTGGAGGTTGATAGGTGGTTTGAGCGAGGTAGGAGGACGATGTACTGGATAAAGTAGCTGTTCGGGTGGTGGATGGATTGTGAATAATGGATGGTTTGTCTGTAGGGAGCTGGTAGAGGTTGTGATGGCTTTTGTGTGTGTTGGAGGACTGGTTGGGGTGACCGTAGCTTGTGTTTGTAGACTAGGGGCATGTATGTGGGATGGGGAGCAACTGATGGTTTGAGTGGGCAGGTAATAAGTGGCTTTAGGTATGGTTGAGGGTAACTGGGGGTCTACCTGGAGGCTGTTCCTGGGGGTCAACGCCTCTGCGGTCCGGTCCTTGACCAGGCCTCCCGGTGGATCAGGGCCTGATCAACCAGGTTGTTACTGCTGTGAATCAGATGGTCTTGGCTGTTGGCTCATGTAGGTGAGTGCTTAGCTATCTGCGGAGGATGGTTTGGATGCGAGGTTTTAAAAGACATAATTGGATACATAAGAAATACCACTACCCTCCTATTCAATATGTTATTTACACAGTGAGAACAAAAGCTATATTTTCCCTTTTTATTCGAACACACAGAATGCGTTTCCCATATCAAATGGAGGTTCATATCATGTGTATTGGAAGGGGGTTAGTTGTGTGGGTGAATTTCTTCAGTGGGCAAACAATTTATTCCACGTATAGAGTCTGTTTCCATCACGTCAACACCTGGGTCCCAGGACATTCCATCATTCGCAAAGCTTAAACTAGAAACATGCTTCCTAATATACCCGTGACTCATTTGTGTCTTCAATTTCATCCTAAGTCCTATTATTTTTATTTTATTTTTATCTAAACAATCTATTCTTGTCTATCTTGTTAATGGCCTTGAGTACCAGGCACATCGTGATCATGTCTATGATCATTCGCTCTTCCAAAGACATGAGGTTCAGTTCTTTTAGCTTATCCTCAGAGCTTATATCCCATAGCTGTGACACCAGTCTGGAGGTAAATCACTGAGCTTTTCTGGGTTTCTTTATGTACCTGACCAGACACTGGCTCTTAACCAGTGCTATATTCTCAAGGAACAGGCTGGCATAAATGGTCCACAACGTCGCGAATGATTTCATTTTTAGATTCCTGAAGACAGTTCTTATATATGTTAGTAGTCCATTCGCCGTGTTTATGTGCGCCTCGGGAGAGAAATGATATGTGATCCATCAGTATATCCACGTGTGTGTGTGTGTGTGTGTGTGTGTGTGTGTGTGTGTGTGTGTGTGTGTGTGTGTGTGTGTGTGTGTGTGTGTTTGTGTTTGTGTGTTTGTGTGTGCCTGTGGACTTACAGTGGAACAATCAGACTGTTTCTTGCTTGAAACAACTGCCAAATAATAATACTGCATGGTAAGAACTATTTGGCGTCTGTGAATGGAAGAATCAAAAGTATACTGAAGGGAAGAAGTGTTGGGGAGGGATGAAAAGGAGTGGGAGTGAAGAAAGTAGGAGTGTGGAAGTGTGAGGAGTGTTGGAGGTAACCGTGGGGGTGAGGTTAGAGGTGATGTAAATAGGGACAGAGTTTACCTCTCGTAAAATTTTATCAAGTTCACAAGTAAAGCGACTTTCATTCAAACTCACGAGCTAATATACATAAAAAACGAATTTCCAGGGAAAATGGAGAGGCTTATTCCCAGAGTTTTGGCGCGCCCTTTAAAATATCAGCTGATAACTTTGGTAGGAATCTTAAATTTGATAGAAGGCGGGGCGGCCGAGGCCCGCATTGCCTTCACCTAACTTTCATTTTAACCCAGTGAGGGAAGCCAAGCTACTGGGGCTACCTGAGTCATACTGGATCAATACGTAAACGCTCGTATACAACGACTAATTAATAGATACAAAGGCGTACATCAGACGGTAATGAAAGAAAAACATCTGAAACTCTACACACAGAGAGCGAAACGTTGTCACACTAACATCTTGCTTCACTCCTGTCTTTTCTTCACGACTTTTCCCTATTGTTTTACACTCTCAGCTGATCCCGAAATTTCTATTTTTTTTTTAATGGCATCTAAGTGTGTTTGTCATTTGTCTATTATTTTAAGGATATTAAAAAAAATCCGCCTTTCTTCCCCCGCAATTATTTTTTCCTAAAGGAAAACCGTAACACTGAACTTTCTCTTGGTTCTCTCGGACGTAATTTTTTTTTAAATGAAATTTAACGCCCCTGGAAATAGCGGATTTATTTTTCTTTAGGTTATGAAAAAATGTGGTTTTTTCCGTGTATTAGTTTACCATCTTAAGTATTTAGAGCTCACGGAAAACGTGAGGTTTTTTTACTATCAGTTAATTGACTTAGAACAGGCTTGTCAAAATTCACAGGAATAATTAAGCTTCTGTTCCACCTCGGGTGATGTATGACCCCAAAGGGTTTAATGCTTCTGAATAATAATAATAATAATAATAATAATAATAATAATAATAATAATAATAATAATAATAATTTTATTATTATTACGATTATTATTATTGTTATTATTATTTACTATTATAATTATTATTATGTCGAGGAACATTAATCACCGCTTAAAAACCTTTTGGAGCTGTCCTAACTATAACAATGGATCTTTATTACTGACCTACCACCATACAGTCACTTTTTCTCTCCACCTAACTGCACATGTCGAGCGAAGGACTCAACTCACACGACCTGTCCGTCTCCGAAGTGGAACTGTCCAGTCCGCTTCGTGGGAGAAACGCTCTAGGAAATCACAACATTTATCATTATCATGACTCACGAAATCGTGATGACACGATTGAAAACAAACCATACCACGGGCGGGGACAGAACCCGCGGGTTCTATCCCCGCCCGCGGTATGGTTTATCATTATCAGTCGTCACTCACGGCTACGAGGCTATGGAAATAAATGGTATAAAATACCGACACAATGGAAATATAAACACAAATGCAGTATAATGTGATCCTTTATTGACAACGTTTCACCCACACAGTGGGCTTTTTCAAGTCACACACGGATCTAGGTAGATCCGTGTGTGACTTGAAAAAGCCCACTGTGTGGGTGAAACGTTGTCAATAAAGGATCACATTATACTGCATTTGTGTTTATATTTCCACTACGAGGCTATCAAGATGGGAGTCTAGAACAGGGTTACTTAACCATTTTATGATTACAGACCCCAAATGGATTACCGAAACATGTTCCCATGCGTCCTTCAACGAACCGTGGAAATCACTACCTATTAGGTACCAGTATGACTTCAAAAAAGTCAATAGCTTGGTTTTACTTTACATATGGATAGCTAACAACAGAATACCTGTTAGTTTATTCTACTCTACCAACAACTTTTTTAAAAACTATTCAGAGATCAAGTTCCACACCCCCAATATTTGGTTTCCACACCCCTCATCATTCGGTTCCCATACCCCCATTATTTGTTTCCCATACCCCCTATGGGGTATGGATCTCCCCTGTTAAAAAACCCTGCAGTCTAGCAGGTTGACCTGAATTGCCCAACTGCTGTGGTAACAATATTGCTAGTCTCTTTGAACGGGTGCTGGATATCTTCTTTCTGGCAATACTAAATGTAGTACCTTGATGGAAGTCTGTAAGTCATTTAACCTGTGCCAGCGTTCCACGAGGAAGCGTTCCTTAATAATGGTTATAGAGTACCTGCGCTAAAGATCTCCAGTACTTCACTTTGTCCCTGAAGCCGATGGCGATGCAGGTGAGTGCATCGCCAAGGGAAAAAAAGACATCCCTTCCCCCCGCAAACAATTGTAGATTACATTTGTAATTGAGAAAAATATTAATGAAGATAATCACCGGAAAGAATGACATTATTACTGGAGCCTGAGCGAGATTAATGGGAATAAAATAAGTCTTCAGGGACGTTGTTGATACACTGAGGTTGAAATTTGGCTCCACAATGTCTGCGAAGCCATTGGTGAAACTTGCAGACATATATAGCCAAGAAATTTAGTGCTAAGACACGTCTCGCACGTGTTTGGCAGCAGTGATAGCAAAACTTTACACGAAGAACAAGTTTCCTCCCAACTTGAGTATGAATCACAATCTTGGATGGTCTGCTCCACATACCATCTCTAGAAGACCGTGGAAGACGACTCATCTCAAGCCCTGACCCAGCTCGAAGGGGCCTGTCATTTCAAGAGTCTTTAATTATAGATATATGTTTTTCTTGTCCATACTGTGGTGCAGAAGGTCAACAGTTTCAATGTAACCAATCTGGCCTACATAATTCATCAAGAAAAAGCAGTAAGTGTATTTTAACGAACGAGGAGAGACCTAGCTGTTACTCTACACATAGCCTGGATATCATAATTCCACCAGCAATCATTCATCTTTCGACTGACTAGCATGAGCAACTTCCTCTCACAACAAATCATTGAGTAAACATGTAAGCAAATAAAAGCTAGGTCTTCCAACTGGCTCTACCCCATACTGTATGTTGTTTAATGTTGATTACACTATACAACTATAAATGAACACTGCTTAAAAAACACTGCTAAGTGTAGAGTTTAAGTGAGCTGGCGTAGGATGACAGCATTCAGCAGCAGCAGCAGCAGCACCAGTAGAGGCACCAGCAACAGCAGCAGCAGCAGCACTAGCAGAAGCACCACCAGCACAGCCTTTACCCCACCACCATAACAGCCAGCACCACCACCACTATCACCACCAAGAGAAGCACCACCACCACTATCACCACCAAGAGAAGCACCACCACCACTACACGCAGGGCAAGTAATACTCAACTAAGTTTTCTAATTATTCCTCGACTTTATATTTCTTAGTCAGTTCCTTGGAAATGTCTTACTGATGTACTATCATCCTCACACTGCTAGTGATGTACCATCCTCACACTGCTAGTGATGTACCATCCTCACACTGCTAGTGATGTACCATCCTCACACTGCTAGTGATGTACCATCCTCACACTGCTAGTGATGTACCATCCTCACACTGTTAGTGATGTACCATCCTCACACTGCTAGTGATGTACCATCCTCACACTGCTAGTGATGTACAATGCTCATACTGCTAGTGATGTACCATCCTCACACTAGTGATGTACCATCCTCACACTGCTAGTGATGTACCATCCTCACACTGCTAGTGATGTACCATCCTCACACTAGTGATGTACCATCCTAACACTGCTAGTGATGTACCATCTTCACACTGCTAGTGATATACCATCCTCACACTGCTAGTGATGTACCATGCTCACACTGCTAGTGATGTACCATCCTCACACTAGTGATGTACCAACCTCACACTGCTAGAGGTGTACCATCCTCACACTGCTACTGATGTACCATCCTCACACTAGTGATGTACCATTCTCACACTGAAAGTGATGTACCATCCTCACACTGCTAGTGATGTACCATCCTTCCACTGCTAGTGATGTACCATCCTCACAATGCTAGCGATGTACCATCCTCACACTAGTGATGTACTAATCTCACACTGCTAGTGATGTACCATCCTCACACTGCTAGTGATGTACCATCCTCACACTAGTGATGTACCATCCTCACACTAGTGATGCACCATCCTCACACTGCTAGTGGTGTACCATCCTCACACTGCTAGTGATGTATCATCCTCACACTGCTAGTGATGTACCATCCTCTCACTAGTGATGTACCATCCTCACACTGCTAGTGATGTACCATCCTCACACTGCTAGTGATGTACCATCCTCACACTGCTAGTGATGTACCATCCTCACACTGCTAGTGATGTATCATCCTCACACTGCTAGTGATGTACCATCCTTACACTGCTAGTGATGTACCATCCTCACGCTGCTAGTGATGTACCATCCTCACACTAGTGATGTACCATCCTCACACTAGTGATGTACCATCCTCACACTGCTAGTAATGTACCATCCTCACATTGCTAGTGATGTACCATCCTCACACTAGTGATGTACCATCCTCACACTGCTAGTGATGTACTATCCTCACACTGCTAGTGATGTACCATCCTCACACTGCTAGTGATGTACCATCCTCACACTAGTGATGTACCAGCCTCAGACTAGTGATGTACCATCCTCACACTGCTAGTGATGTACCATCCTCACACTAGTGATTTACTATCCTCACACTGCTAGTGATGTACCATCCTCTGCTAGTGATGTACCATCCTCACACTAGTGATGTACCATCCTCACACTATTGATGCACCATCCTCACACTGCTAGTGATGTACCATATTCACACTGCTAGTGATGTACCATCCTCACACTGCTAGTGATGTACCATAATCTCAATAGTGATGTACCATCCTCACACTGCTAGTGATGTACCATCCTCACACTGCTAGTGATGTACCATCCTCACACTAGTGATGTACCATCCTCACACTAGTGATGCACCATCCTCACACTGCTAGTGATGTACGATCCTCACACTGCTAGTGATGTACGATCCTCACACTGCTAGTGATGTACCATCCTCACACTGCTAGTGATGTACCATCCTCTCACTAGTGATGCACCATCCTCACACTGCTAGTGATGTACCATCCTCACACTGCTAGTGATGTACCATCCTCACACTGCTAGTGATGTACCATCCTCACACTGCTAGTGATGTACCATCCTCACACTGCTAGTGATGTACCATCCTCACACTGCTAGTGATGTACCATCCTCACACTAGTGATGTACCATCCTCACACTATTGATGCACCATCCCCACACTGCTAGTGATGTACCATCCTCACACTGCTAGTGATGTACCATCCTCACACTGCTAGTGATGTACCATCCTCTCACTAGTGATGTACCATCCTCACACTGCTAGTGATGTACCATCCTCACACTAGTGATGTACCATCCTCACACTGCTAGTGATGTACCACCCTCACACTGCTAGTGATGTACCATCCTCACACTAGTGATGCACCATCCTCACATTGCTAGTGATGTACCATCCTCACACCGCTAGTGATGTACCATCCACACACTGCAACTGATGTACCATCCTCACACTAGTGATGTATCATCCTCACATCAGTGATGTACCATCCTCACACCACTAGTGATATACCATACTCACACTAGTGATGTACCATCATCACACTAGTGATGTACCATCCTCACACTAGTGATGTACCATCCTCACACAAGTGATGTACCATCCTCACACTGCTAGTGATGTACCATCCTCACACTAGTGATGTACCATCCTCACACTTAGTGATGTACCATCTTCACACCGCTAGTGATGTACCATCCTCACACTAGTGATGTACCATCCTCACACTGCTAGTGATGTACCATCCTCACACTAGTGATGTACCATCCTCACATTGCTAGTGATGTACCATCCTCACACTGCTAGTGATGTACCATCCTCACACAGCTAGTGATGTACCATCCTCACACTAGTGATGTACCATCCTCACACTAGTGATGCAGCATCCTCACACTAGTGATGTACCATCCTCACACTGCTAGCGATGTACCATCCTCACACTAGTGATGTACCATCCTCACACTGCTAGTGATGTACCATCCTCACACTAGTGATGTACCATCCTCACACTGCTAGTGATGTACCATCCTCACACTGCTAGTGATGTAGCATCCTCACACTAGTGATGCACCATCCTCACATTGCTAGTGATGTACCATCTTCACACTAGTGATGTACCATCCTCACACTGCTAGTGATGTACCAACCTCACACTAGTGATGTACCATCCTCACACTGCTAGTGATGTACCATCCTCACACTGCTAGTGATGTAGCATCCTCACACTAGTGATGCACCATCCTCACATTGCTAGTGATGTACCATCCTCACACCGCTAGTGATGTACCATACACACACTGCAACTGATGTACCATCCTCACACTAGTGATGTATCATCCTCACACCAGTGATGTACCATCCTCACACCACTAGTGATATATCATCCTCACACTAGTGATGTACCATCCTCACACTGCTAGTGATGTACCATCCTCACACTGCTATTGATGTACCATCCTCACACTAGCGATGTACCATCCTCACACCAGTGATGTACCATCCTCACACCACTAGTGATATACCATCCTCACACTAGTGATGCATCATCCTCACACTAGTGATGTACCATCCTCACACTAGTGATGCACCATCCTCAAACTAGTGATGTACCATCCTCGCACCACTAGTGATGTACCATCCTCACACTAGTGATGTACCATCCTCACACTAGTGATGTACCATCCTCACACTAGTGATGTACCATCCTCACACTGCTAGTGATGTACCATCCTCACACTAGTGATGTACCATCTTCCCACTGCTAGTGATGTACCATCATCACACTAATGATGTACCATCCTCACACTAGTGATGTACCATCTTCACAATGCTAGTGATGTACCATCACACTGCTAGTGATGTACCATCCTCACACTAGTGATGTACCATCTTCACACTGCTAGTGATGTACCATCATCACACTAGTGATGTTCCATCATCACACTAGTGATGTACCATCCTCACACTAGTGATGTACCATCCTCACACTAGTGATATATCATCCTCACACTGCTAGTGATGTACCATGCTCACACTAGTGATGTACCATCCTCACACTAGTGATGTACCATCCTCAAAAAGCTAGTGATGTACCATCTTCACACTAGTGATGTACCATCCTCATACTAGTGATGTACCATCCTCACACTAGTGATGTACCATCCTCACACTAGTGATGTACCATCCTCACACCACTAGTGATGTACCATCCTCACACTAGTGATGTACCATCCTCACACTAGTGATGTACCATCCTCACAGTAGTGATGTACCATCCTCACACTAGTGATGTATCATCCTCACACTGCTAGTTATGTACTATCATCCTCACTTTGCTAGTGATGTACCATCATCACATCGCTAGTGATGTACCATGCTCACACTAGTGATGTACCATCCTCACACTAGTGATGTACCATCCTCAAACCGCTAGTGATGTACCATCCTCACACTAGTGATGTACCATTCTCACACTAGTGATGTACCATCCTCACACTAGTGATGTACCATCCTCACAATAGTGATGTACCATCCTCACACTAGTGATGTACCATCCTCATACTAGTGATGTACCATCCTCACACTAGTGATATACCATCCTCACACTGCTAGTGATGTACTATCATCCTCACACTGCTAGTGATGTACCATCATCACATCACTAGTGATGTACCATGCTCACACTAGTGATGTACCATCCTCACTCTAGTGATGTACCATCCTCACACCGCTAGTGATGTACCACCCTCACACTAGTGATGTACCATCCTCACACTAGTGATGCACCATCCTCACACTAGTGATGTAACATCCTCACATCACTAGTGATGTACCATCCTGACACTAGTGATGTACCATCCTGACACTAGTGATGTACCATCCTCACAATAGTGATGTACCATCCTCACACTGGTGATGTACCATCCTCACACTAGTGATGTACCATCCTCACACTAGTGATGTACCATCTTCACACCACTAGTGATGTACCATCCTCACACTACTAGTGATGTACCATCCTCACACTAGTGATGCACCATCCTCAAACTAGTGATGTACCATCCTCGCACCACTAGTGATGTACCATCCTCACACTAGTGATGTACCATCCTCACACTAGTGATGTACCATCCTCACACTAGTGATGTACCATCCTCACACTGCTAGTGATGTACCATCCTCACACTAGTGATGTACCATCTTCCCACTGCTAGTGATGTACCATCATCACACTAATGATGTACCATCCTCACACTAGTGATGTACCATCTTCACAATGCTAGTGATGTACCATCACACTGCTAGTGATGTACCATCCTCACACTAGTGATGTACCATCTTCACACTGCTAGTGATGTACCATCATCACACTAGTGATGTTCCATCATCACACTAGTGATGTACCATCCTCACACTAGTGATGTACCATCCTCACACTAGTGATATATCATCCTCACACTGCTAGTGATGTACCATGCTCACACTAGTGATGTACCATCCTCACACTAGTGATGTACCATCCTCAAAAAGCTAGTGATGTACCATCTTCACACTAGTGATGTACCATCCTCATACTAGTGATGTACCATCCTCACACTAGTGATGTACCATCCTCACACTAGTGATGTACCATCCTCACACCACTAGTGATGTACCATCCTCACACTAGTGATGTACCATCCTCACACTAGTGATGTACCATCCTCACAGTAGTGATGTACCATCCTCACACTAGTGATGTATCATCCTCACACTGCTAGTTATGTACTATCATCCTCACTTTGCTAGTGATGTACCATCATCACATCGCTAGTGATGTACCATGCTCACACTAGTGATGTACCATCCTCACACTAGTGATGTACCATCCTCAAACCGCTAGTGATGTACCATCCTCACATTAGTGATGTACCATTCTCACACTAGTGATGTACCATCCTCACACTAGTGATGTACCATCCTCACAATAGTGATGTACCATCATCACACTAGTGATGTACCATCCTCATACTAGTGATGTACCATCCTCACACTAGTGATATACCATCCTCACACTGCTAGTGATGTACTATCATCCTCACACTGCTAGTGATGTACCATCATCACATCACTAGTGATGTACCATGCTCACACTAGTGATGTACCATCCTCACTCTAGTGATGTACCATCCTCACACCGCTAGTGATGTACCACCCTCACACTAGTGATGTACCATCCTCACACTAGTGATGCACCATCCTCACACTAGTGATGTAACATCCTCACATCACTAGTGATGTACCATCCTGACACTAGTGATGTACCATCCTGACACTAGTGATGTACCATCCTCACAATAGTGATGTACCATCCTCACACTGGTGATGTACCATCCTCACACTAGTGATGTACCATCCTCACACTAGTGATGTACCATCTTCACACCACTAGTGATGTACCATCCTCACACTACTAGTGATGTACCATCCTCACGCTTGTGATGTACCATCCTCACACCATTATTGATGTACCATCCTCACACTAGTGATGTACCATCCTCACACCGCTAGTGATGTACCATGATCACACTAGTGATGTACCATCCTCACACTAGTGATGTACCATACTCACACAGCTAGTGATGCACCATCCTCACACTAGTAATGCACTATCCTCAAACTAGTGATGTACCATCCTCACATTAGTGATGTACCATCCTCACACCACTAGTGATGTACCATCCTCACACCACAAGTGATGTACCATCCTCACACCGCTAGAGATGTACCATCCTTACACTAGTGATGTACCATCCTCACACCGCTAGATATCTACCATCCTTACACTAGTGATGTACCATCCTCACACTAGTGACGTACCAACCTCACAATAGTGATGTAACATCCTCACACTAGTGGTTTACCATCCTCACACTAGTGATGTACCATCCTCACAATATTGATGTACCATCTGCACAATAGTGATGTACCATCCTTTCACTAGTGATGTACCAACCTCACACCAGTGATATACCATTTTCAAACTAGTGATGTACTATCCTCACACTAGTGATGTACCCTCACACTAGTGAGGGTACATCACTAGTGTGAGGGTACATCACTAGTGTGAGGGTACATCACTAGTGTGAGGGTACATCACTAGTGTGAGGGTACATCACTAGTGTGAGGGTACATCACTAGTGTGAGGGTACATCACTAGTGTGAGGGTACATCACTAGTGTGAGGGTACATCACTAGTGTGAGGGTACATCACTAGTGTGAGGGTACATCACTAGTGTGAGGGTACATCACTAGTGTGAGGGTACATCACTAGTGTGAGGGTACATCACTAGTGTGAGGGTACATCACTAGTGTGAGGGTACATCACTAGTGAGGGTACATCACTAGTGTGAGGGTACATCACTAGTGTGAGGGTACATCACTAGTGTGAGGGTACATCACTAGTGTGAGGGTACATCACTAGTGTGAGGGTACATCACTAGTGTGAGGGTACATCACTAGTGTGAGGGTACATCACTAGTGTGAGGGTACATCACTAGTGTGAGGGTACATCACTAGTGTGAGAATACGTCACTAGTGTGAGGGTACATCACTAGTGTGAGGGTACATCACTAGTGTGAGGGTACATCACTAGTGTGAGGGTACATCACTAGTGAGGGTACATCACTAGTGTGAGGGTACATCACTAGTGAGGGTACATCACTAGTGTGAGGGTACATCACTAGTGTGAGGGTACATCACTAGTGTGAGGGTACATCACTAGTGTGAGGGTACATCACTAGTGTGAGGGTACATCACTAGTGTGAGGGTACATCACTAGTGTGAGGGTACATCACTAGTGTGAGGGTACATCACTAGTGTGAGGGTACATCACTAGTGTGAGGGTACATCACTAGTGTGAGGGTACATCACTAGTGTGAGGGTACATCACTAGTGTGAGGGTACATCACTAGTGTGAGGGTACATCACTAGTGTGAGGGTACATCACTAGTGTGAGGGGACGAACGCTGTGAAATGGGGTTACTCAGTGACCACTTAAACATTCCTTTTATGCGCGTAGTTAATCATCGTTTCGTTTACTGCAAAAACACGTCTTTTATTGACCGATTTTTCCCACTAACATTAAAAAAATGTGCAAGACAAATCGTGAAAGTTATTAACGTGAAAATAGACTTTCACGAATTGTTCAGGACATCGACCATTTTATTGTCCAAATTCTGATTGAAATTTAATGCCCCTGTGGCCCCGGCTGCCCGGCGGCTCACCTGGGTCCTACTGCCTATTTCACTCAACATTAAAAAAATCAACAAAAGGCGGACACAAAACGAATTTCTTCTTTCTTGGTCGTCTCTCAGTGCCGCTTTTATCCCAAGATGGCATAAAAACTCGCCCTAAAAACTAGAAGTGGAGTGCTTTTTTATATCTTTATATATATATATATATATATATATATATATATATATATATATATATATATATATATATATATATATATATATATATATATATATATATATATATATATATATATATCTGATTTTACGTTGAGTGAATTAGTGTAACGTAAGAAAGCTACGTCACAAGTATGGGTCTCTATGACGTACAATAGAGAAGAAACGACGAGTCGTAAGACAACCTTTTCATGGAACAAAGTTTCTGTGAATGCTATATAACCCCAGTAGTTTAGCGCTTAGTTTTGATTATAATAATAATTCTCGCTATCAAGTCAAGAATTGAAAAAAAATAATCCAAATTGGGCAAAACGTTGTCCTGGCACTGCTGCTCTGCAACAGTGCCAGGACAGTTAGAGGAACACGTAAATCAGAAGATCAAACAACTCTCGTGTTGCATTAATATGCTAATGAAAAACAATAAATACAGAGAACCCTACATCACAATGGTGAGGGGGAGAACTTTTCGATTATTTTGATTTAGCAAAACCAATAGGAAGTGATGAAGAAGGGAAGGACAGGAGACTCAACTCCCCCCTCCCCCTCACCCGCGGCCTTCAGACGGTCAGGACACAGTGCAGGTCGGGACAGTGTGCAGGTCGGGACACAGTAGAGGTCGGGACAGTGTGGAGGTCAGGACACAGTGGAGGTGGGGACAGTGTGCAGGTCGGGACACAGTAGAGGTCGAGACAGTGTGGAGGTCAGGACACAGTGGAGGGAGGGAGGGTGTGTAGGTCGGGCCACAGTAGAGGTCGGGACACAGTAGAGGTCGAGACAGTGTGGAGGTCAGGACACAGTGGAGGGAGGGAGGGAGGGAGGGTGTGTAGGTCGGGCCACAGTAGAGGTCGGGACACAGTAGAGGTCGGGACACAGTGGAGGTCGGGACACAGTAAAGGTCGGGACAGTGTGGAGGTCGGGACAGAGTGGAGGTCAGGACGCAGTAGAGGTCGGGACACAGTAGAGGTCGGGACAGTGGAGGTCGGGACAGTGTGGAGGTCGGGACACAGTGGAGTCAGGACACGGTAGAGGTCGGGACAGTGTGGAGGTCGGGACACAGTAGAGGTCGGGACACAGTAGAGGTCGGGACACGGTAGAGGTCGGGACACAGTAGAGGTCGGGACAGTGTGGAGGTCGGGACACAGTAGAGGTCGGGATAGAGTAGAGGTCGGGACAGTGTGGAGGTCGGGACAGTGTGGAGGTCGGGACACAGTAGAGGTCGGGACACAGTATAGTTCGGGACACAGTATAGGTCGGGACACAGTAGAGGTCGGGACACAGTAGAGGTCGGGGCACAGTGGAGGGAGGGACAGTGTGGAAGTCGGGACACAGTAGAGGTCGAGACAGTGTGGAGGTCAGGACACAGTGGAGGGAGGGAGGGAGGGAGGGAGGGAGGGAGGGTGTGTAGGTCGGGCCACAGTAGAGGTCGGGACACAGTAGAGGTCGGGACACAGTGGAGGTCGGGACACAGTAAAGGTCGGGACACAGTAGAGGTCGGGACAGTATGGAGGTCGGGATACAGTGGAGGTCAGGACACGGTAGAGGTCGGGACACAGTAGAGGTCGGGACACAGTAGATGTTGGGACAGTGTGGAGGTCGGGACAGAGTGGAGGTCAGGACACAGTAGAGGTCGGGACACAGTAGAGGTCGGGACACAGTAGAGGTCGGGACAGTGTGGAGGTTGGGACAGTGTGGAGGTCGGGACACAGTGGAGGTCAGGACACGGTAGAGGTCGGGACAGTGTGGAGGTCGGGACACAGTAGAGGTCGGGACACAGTAGAGGTCGCGACACGGTAAAGGTCGGGACGCAGTAGAGGTTGGGACAGTGTGGAGGTCGGGACACAGTAGATGTCGGGACACAGTAGAGGTCGGGACACAGTAGAGGTCGGGACACAGTAGAGGTCGGGACACAGTAGAGGTCGGGACACAGGAGGTGGAGTCAGGCAGCTCTGGCGACCTCTGCCTCGCTCTCCTCACAGATATGGTCTGGATAAAATCTATACTCCAGGGAAGGAAATGAGGCGGTGAGGAGAAAGATAAGAGACAGAGCAGGAGGAGAGGCAGTAAAGAACGTAAAGTAAAAAAAAAAACACGTATAAAAATATATTAGTACACGATGAACGAAGAAAAAATTAAGAAAAGGAAGAGAAGGAGAAAGACAGGGAAAAAAATCTATACGAAATATAGGGAGATATAAAAAAAAATGTCAGAATCATCTGGCATAACAAGTATGAGTAAATGTTAAAAGTACAGAACTTACCTCTTCGTCAATAAACTCAAGCTGCTTGCAAAGAAAAACATCAATGTGAACTTATTATAGCCAGCTTTAAAGATGACTTTATAGAAAATTAATAATAATAATAATAATAATAAAAATAATAATAATAATAACAATAATCCCAACTTTCATTGTGCTGTATGTATGTACTCACCTAATTGTGGTTGCAGGAGCCGAGACTCAGCTCCTGGCCCCGCCTCTTCACTGATCGCTATTAGGTCCTCTCCCTCTCTGCTTCCTGAGCTTTATCATACCTCTTCTTAAAAGTATGTATGGTTCCTGCCTCCACTACCTCACTTGCTAGGCTATTCCACTTCCTGACGACTATATGACTGAAGAAATACTTCCTAAGTCCCTGTGACTCGTCTGAGTCTTCAGCTTCCAGTTGTGACCCCTTGTTTCTGTGTCCCCTCTCTGGAACATCCTATCTCTGTCCACCTTGTCTATTCCCCGCAGTATCTTGTATGTCGTTATTATGTCTCCCCTGACCCTTCAGTCCTCCAGTGTCGTCAGTTCGATTTATGTCAACCTTTCCTCGTACGACATTCCCCTGAGCTTTGGGACTAGCCTTGTTGCAAACCTTTGTACTTTCTCTAACTTCTTGACGTGCTTGACCAGGTGTGGGTTCCAGACTGGTGCTGCATACTCCAGTATGGGCCTAACATACACAGTGTACAGTGTCTTGAACGATTCCTTATTAAGGTATCGGAACGCTATTCTCAGGTTTGCCAGGCGCCCGTATGCTGCAGCAGTTATTTGGTTGATGTGTGCCTCCGGTGAGGTCTTTCTCCCTGAGTGAGGTCTGTAGTCTTTGTCCACCTAGCCTATACTCTGCAGTCTTCTTTGCCCCTCCCCAATCTTCTTGACTTTGCATTTGGCAGGGTTGAATTCGAGAAGCCAGTTTCTAGACCACATGTCCAGCCTGTCCAGGTCTCTTTGCAGTCCTGCCTCATCCTCATCCGATTTAATCCTTCTCATCAGCTTCACATCATCTGCAAATAGGGACACTTCAGAGTCTATTCCTTCCATCATGTCGTTCGTAGATATAAAAAATAGCACTGGTCCTAGAACTGACCCCTGTGGGACCCCGCTCGTCACAGGCGCCCACTGTGATACCTCTTCACGTACCATGACTCGTTGTTGCCTCCCTGTCAGGTATTCCCTGATCCATTGCAGTGCCCTCCCTGTTATATGCGCCTGATCCTCCAGCTTCTGCACTAATCTCTTGTGGGGAACTGTGTCAAAGGCCTTCCTGCAGTCTAGGAAAATGCAATCAACCCACCCCTCTCTCTCGTGTCTTACTTCTGTTACCTTGTCATAAAACTCCAGAAGGTTTGTGACACAGGATCTGCCTTCCATGAACCCATGCTGGTTTTCATTTATAATCTTGTTCCGTTCCAGGTGTTCGACCACTCTCCTCCTGATAATCTTCTCCATGACTTTGCACACAATACATGTCAGAGACACAGGTCTGTAGTTTAGTGCCTCATTTCTGTTTCCTTTCTTAAATATGGGGACTACATTTGCTGTCTTCCATTTCTCAGGTAGTTGCCCAGTTTCAAGGGATGTGTTGAAGATTGTGGTTAAGGGCACGGACAGTATCTCTTAGCTTCCAGTCTATATTTTCTTGTCCCAGCGCAGAGCATTTGAAACAATTTGTTTCTGTCCATTCTATCGAAATCTCTGACTATCTTATTCCACTGGTTCTTCTCTCTTCTAAAGTTATCACTTTCAATGTTTTAATCCTTTCGTACCTCAGTTCTCTCAGTTCTGGAGCCAGTCTTGTTGCAAACACCTTTTCTTTCTTACGTTTTTGAAAGCGCTGTATATTAAAAAATAGGTATGACATACATCAGAAGCCTCAGTAAGGAATCCTTCACGAAATTTCTGAAGGTAATTCTAAGATATGTTAACCTTACATACGCTGTTGACAGTGAAGATTTAAATACACGTGTCTTAATCTTCAAATTGTCAGTATTTCATACCATTTTGAACAATACTGTCGGACACTACAATACAGCGGTAGACCTGGAGGGTGTTTAGGGGGTCAACGCCCCCGCGGCTCGGTCTATGACCAGGCCTCTTGGTACAGAGAACATCTTTCATTTTTCATATCGTATCTACTAGTTATGAGTAAGAAGGGTTGGATTCCAGATGAACCTGCCTTCTTACTTAAGAACATAAGAACACTGCAGAAGGCCTACTGGCCCATGCGAGTCAGGTCCAAGTCTCCTACCGGCTTAAGTCAATAACCCAAGTCAGGTTAGGTCACATCCCATCTCCTACAACGTCTTCGAGATCTTGCACCTCACCTTCGACAATATTTAAGAGTCTGTTCTCATGCTTTGGCTTCATATCGTTCCAGACCATGGAGCTGAGCTCTCCTCCAGGCTCAGGGACTGATCACCTCAAATACTTTTTCTCCAAGGTTGATGGACTGATTACAACGTCTTTATTTCATTACTACTGATCCCTCTGTATTTGACTAAAGAACCATACTATGTAAGCAGAACATTTCCTAAAGATGCCCAACTGTTGCACATGTGTCTTAATGTTCTCAGTCATCTCGTATCATGTCACCGTCATCAAGTCTTCTCAGTCTTCTCATTGGTTTCACTTCATCAGCAAACATAAACTTGGCAGATTATTTACACATTTTAATATATGGGTCGTTGGGGGACCCCGATGGTTATTCTCATTGACTCTGATGCTTCACACTCCAGTGTCTCTCTCTTTCTGTCTCTCTCTCTCTCTCTCTCTCTGTCTTCCTCGAGATATAAAACTGATCCAGTGGAAGGGTTTTCCTTGCAGCCTTGACTGCTCTCTCATTTTGTGAGTTAATCTCCGGTGTGTGTGTGTGTGTGTGTGTGTGTGTGTGTGTGTGTGTGTGTGTGTGTGTGTGTGTGTGTGTGTGTGTGTGTGTGTGTGTGTGTGTGTGGGTGTGTGTATGTGTGCGTGTGTGTGTGCGCGCGCGCACTATGATTGACCATGCAGGGGTAACCAACAAATATTCACTAACATAATAATCAGTGAATCGGCCAGTGTGATAATAAAAAAAAAATAATAATTTATTCATCACAAACTCGAAATGAATATTTAATATTGTATAATTTCATAGTGGTTAACAACAACAATATTATTATTATTATTATTGTTGTTATTATTATTATTATTATTATTATTATTATTATTATTATTATTAGTAGTAGTAGTAGTAATGTTGATAATAATAATAATGTGGTTGTTAAGTTTCCGTAATATCATATAGCTTATAGTACTATATTATCAACACCTGCACACGACCACTCAGCCTCACACTACTCAACACCTGCACACGACCACTCAGCCTCACACTACTCAACACCTGCACACGACCACTCAGCTTCACACTACTCAACACCTGCACACGACCACTCAGCCTCACACTACTCAACACCTGCACACGACCACTCAGCCTCACATTACTCAACACCTGCACACGACCACTCAGCCTCACACTACTCAACACCTGCACACGACCACTCAGCCTCACACTACTCAACACCTGCACACGACCACTCAGCTTCACACTACTCAACACCTGCACACGACCACTCAGCCTCACACTACTCAACACCTGCACACGACCACTCAGCCTCACACTACTCAACACCTGCACACGACCACTCAGCCTCACACTACTCAACACCTGCACACGACCACTCAGCCTCACACTGCTCAACACCTGCACACGACCACTCAGCCTCACACTACTCAACACCTGCACACGACCACTCAGCCTCACACTACTCAACACCTGCACACGACCACTCAGCCACACTACTCACACTGCACACGACCACTCAGCCTCACACTACTCAACACCTGCACACGACCACTCAGCCTCACACTACTCAACACCTGCACACGACCACTCAGCCTCACACTACTCAACACCTGCACACGACCACTCAGCTTCACACTACTCAACACCTGCACACGACCACTCAGCCTCACACTACTCAACACCTGCACACGACCACTCAGCCTCACACTACTCAACACCTGCACACGACCACTCAGCCTCACACTACTCAACACCTGCACACGACCACTCAGCCTCACACTACTCAACACCTGCACACGACCACTCAGCCTCACACTACTCAACACCTGCACACGACCACTCAGCCTCACACTACTCAACACCTGCACACGACCACTCAGCTTCACACTACTCAACACCTGCACACGACCACTCAGCCTCACACTACTCAACACCTGCACACGACCACTCAGCCTCACACTACTCAACACCTGCACACGACCACTCAGCCTCACACTACTCAACACCTGCACACGACCACTCAGCTTCACACTACTCAACACCTGCACACGACCACTCAGCCTCACACTACTCAACACCTGCACACGACCACTCAGCCTCACACTGCTCAACACCTGCACACGACCACTCAGCCTCACACTACTCAACACCTGCACACGACCACTCAGCTTCACACTACTCAACACCTGCACACGACCACTCAGCCTCACACTACTCAACACCTGCACACGACCACTCAGCCTCACACTACTCAACACCTGCACACGACCACTCAGCTTCACACTACTCAACACCTGCACACGACCACTCAGCCTCACACTACTCAACACCTGCACACGACCACTCAGCTTCACACTACTCAACACTTGCACACGACCACTCAGCTTCACACTACTCAACACCTGCACACGACCACTCAGCTTCACACTACTCAACACCTGCACACGACCACTCAGCCTCACACTACTCAACACCTGCACACGACCACTCAGCCTCACACTACTCAACACCTGCACACGACCACTCAGCCTCACACTACTCAACACCTGCACACGACCACTCAGCTTCACACTACTCAACACCTGCACACGACCACTCAGCCTCACACTACTCAACACCTGCACACGACCACTCAGCCTCACACTACTCAACACCTGCACACGACCACTCAGCCTCACACTACTCAACACCTGCACACGACCACTCAGCCTCACACTACTCAACACCTGCACACGACCACTCAGCCTCACACTACTCAACACCTGCACACGACCACTCAGCCTCACACTGCTCAACACCTGCACACGACCACTCAGCTTCACACTACTCAACACCTGCACACGACCACTCAGCCTCACACTACTCAACACCTGTACACGACCACTCAGCTTCACACTACTCAACACCTGCACACGACCACTCAGCCTCACACTACTCAGCACCTGCACACGACCACTCAGCTTCACACTACTCAACACCTGCACACGACCACTCAGCCTCACACTACTCAACACCTGCACACGACCACTCAGCCTCACACTACTCAACACCTGCACACGACCACTCAGCTTCACACTACTCAACACCTGCACACGACCACTCAGCCTCACACTACTCAACACCTGCACACGACCACTCAGCTTCACACTACTCAACACCTGCACACGACCACTCAGCCTCACACTACTCAACACCTGCACACGACCACTCAGCTTCACACTACTCAACACCTGCACACGACCACTCAGCCTCACACTACTCAACACCTGCACACGACCACTCAGCCTCACACTACTCAACACCTGCACACGACCACTCAGCCTCACACTACTCAACACCTGCACACGACCACTCAGCCTCACACTACTCAACACCTGCACACGACCACTCAGCCTCACATTACTCAACACCTGCACACGACCACTCAGCCTAACACTACTCATCTCAACACCTGCACACGACCACTCAGCCTCACATTACTTAACACCTGCACACGACCACTCAGCCTAACACTACTCATCTCAACACCTGCACACGACCACTCAGCCTCACATTACTCAACACCTGCACACGACCACTCAGCCTCACACTACTCATCTCAACACCTGCACACGACCACTCAGCCTCACATTACTCAACACCTGCACATGATCACTCAGCCTCACACTACTCATCTCAACACCTGCACACGACCACTCAGCCTCACACTACTCATGTCAACACCTGCACACAACCATCCAGCCTCACAGTACTCATCTCAACACCTGCACATGACCATCCAACCTCACCTCAACATTGTATCCCGACCATTCAACTTCACGTCTCTCACTTCAACACCTGTAGATGTACCCTAGACATGTGTGCCCTGATCAACTCACCTGTACAGTCTCGTCGTGTCTGAGGTAGCGGCTTCTCACAGGTTGGTATCTGAAATACAGCGTCAAGAAATCAGTGAACGACCCTTTGTGATACAACTGACTGAATTTAATGGACGAACCTGTGGTGATGGAAAAGTTACATAGGCATATAATGGGCCCAGGAGCTAGGTCTCAACGTGCAATTAAACTAAGTTATAATGGTGATGGAAAAGTTGCATAGGCATATAATGGGCCCAGGAGATAAGCCTCAACGTGCAATTAAACTAAGTTGTAATGGTGACGGAAAAGTTGCATAGGCATATAATGGGCCCAGGAGCTAGGCCTTAACGTGCAATTAAACTAAGTTATAATGGTGATGGAAAAGCTGGATAGGGATATAATGGGCCCAGGAGCTAGGCCTCAACGTACCTTTAATTAAGTTATAATGTCTGGTGCTTGGCTGGAATTGTGAGTAAATAATTCAGGCCAAACTACATAGATGAATTATTTAAATAAAATTATTCAAGGCAAAGCATGTGAGTATTTATTTACGTAAAATTATTTGCTGAAATTAAGTAAATTTAAATAAATCAGCTCAATAATCAAGGGGAATTATTTTTTTCAACATTTCAAGACAAGTTTGTGAAAGAATAATTTCTGAAGTCTAATAAATAATTCCCATGAAAATTAAATATATATATATATATATATATATATATATATATATATATATATATATATATATATATATATATATATATATATATATATATATATATATATATATATATATGTATATATAACTTTCGTGGGTATATACAGAGAAAGATTGCGGTCAGCAGGATTCTAAGCCACTGCAGGAAGACTGGCAGTAGTATTATGTAGCAAGAAGAACCATTAAAGAATGTTATGTAAGAATATGACGAACATGTATAATACATCACAAGAGAGCGAGAATGAATCAATTGATGTCGATCTCTCTGTCTCTGGTACACACGTGTTCCGTACAAGTGTTCCGTACAAGAGTTCCGTGCGAGTGTTTCGTACACGTGTTTCGTACAAGTGTTCTGTACAAGTGATCAAGAAAACACATACATCGTAGAGGCAACTTTTGTTAGAATCAAGTTTCGCTCTGAGTAGAACTTTATCAAAAAATGATAAATTTCTACAGAGAGCGAAACATTGTCCTAACAACAGCCGGCTCATCGACGTTTCTCTCTTCACGTTTGTCAGGAGTGCGCTATCTGGTTCCAGTCTGTTGGAGTTCTTGGCACAGTGTTGCTATCAGCCAGCACACAACAGACTTACGGTGAGGAATGCAGACAATATTGTGAAGAGAAAAAATACAAAGGCAAGCTTTTATTGTCGACATCGCCTTGCCCGGGACGAGCTTTTTCATGTTAAATGAGAGGAACACTAGAATGACAGCGTATACATCACGACATTGCCGTGAAGAGAAAGACAGTGGAACTGGATATGCTGGACGAGAGGTAACAGGGACTCTTATGTTGATGTTGCAGGATTGCAAAGCACTTTGTTTATTGAACACTTTCAACAGTTGATGTTATCAGCTTGCTTTCATTTCCATCTCGCTGCTACCATGGCTAATAACATGGCAAACGAAACAAGTGAAAAATGATTTTTCCCTCCCCGCGATTAGTTCCAGGTCATGGTTGTATTTTGCAATAAGTTTAGACCAAACGGGAAATATTTCCATCATTTATGACGAAAGAGATGCTGGGTTTTTAATTAGGAGAGAACTCCGTGAGAAGAATGGTGCACCTGGAGCAGAGAGACTCCAGCTTCCAGGAACACCAGCCTTACTGACTCGTTAAGGTAAACAGTGCCAGGAGGGCCACTCTGGAGGCTAAAGTGAGGAAAGAGGGCTTAGCCTTTTTTAGTATCATGGTGAATAGTGTGGCACATACCTTCGTGCACCTTTCAACCGACTCGACAAAGCCCGTTCCGGAAACGAGCAAATGATAACCCAATATTGCTGTATGCAGTTAATAAAAAAATAAAGATGTTGAAACTGGGTTGTTTGAATGTGTTTGGATGTAATATGAATGTTAAGAAAGAGCTAAGTGTTAGTATTACAAAGATATTAATAGAATCTTCCTAACATTTAGAGAAGCATAGTTAGAACAGGGCAAGAGGTGAAAGGAAGATTCTGAATATGAAGTAATACGGAATTGTATTAAGTGCAGCTGAGATAATAAGACCTAAAGAAATAGTGGTGATATAAACAGACACTTGTAGAAAGAAAGAAACGGGGTATAAATACGTATTTAAATTAAAGGAATGCTTAGTTTAGAATAAAAGTAAGACGTGAGAAGTGGGTTATGATAAGTGTGTATATGTATGGAAATGATAGGAGAGCAGAGACGACAGAGAAATTTCGAATAGGTGTTAAACGAATGTTCATGAAATATTGAAGCATATTAGAAAATTCGTTTTATATTCAAAGTACACCATACAAAACCACTTTCCCGCCCTAGGCACGGCTGGTCATTGCTTGCCAGGAGGTGAACCATCGTAGTACGAGTTAGTTAACTAGGTGCTGGAGCTGTCTGACACTGCAGAGTGAGGCTACCTCAAGCCTAGGAATAGCCAAACCATCAGACCCTCACCTACCTCGGGATGGCTCGCGCCATACCAGATCCGTCTTTCCGTATGGATGTGTTATAGTTATAGCAATGAATGTTTTCATATTCACTCTCCAAACTCTAATATCGTTTATTTGGCCTCTGAACATGTATATATTGTATATAATAGTATAAACGATCGGGTGGTGGGAATATATGTTAAACCAAAACTTATCTTCCTGTGTAAACTGCATTCCCCATCTTCGATTGCCATTTGACTGCGCTATAAGTTGGTACATAACACGACGCGGTGATGCAGACCCACTCATGATAGGAAGACCTTTGGTGGTGTATATATTTCAGAGACTGATGTATGTGGTAGCTAAAGTCAGAGTACGAGGGAGGTACAGTAAAGTACATGGAAAAATGGTGTCAGTGGATAAAAGAGAAGCACAGGTGAATGAATTAATGAAAAAAAAAACATGGTTAGTGAGAGATGTGAGCAACTGTTGCAAGAAAAGCTAAGCGGAGCGACAGAAATTAATGAGGGGAATAAAGAGGAATGGTATCGATTTAAAAATGCAGTGCTCGAGTATGCAGGGGAAGTTTGTGGTTACAGAAGAGCGGGTGCAGGAGGGAAGAGGAAGCATTGCTAGACTGATAATTTAAAAATAGAACTATAAAGAAAAAAGCTACCATATAAAAGTTTTATAATGTAAAAGGGATATATTAAAGGCAGAGTATATGGAGAAGCGAGGTCAAGGGAAGGGTGAAGTGCGAAAGTAAAACAAATGAAAGAATGCGTAAATCACCGTAAAAATTTTGTGGAGAATTAAGTTTTTGTAGAGAAATAAATTAGGGAAGGAAGTCTATGGATCATGTAATCCTGTCAATAGTGCAAAGTGGAAAGTACACGTATTAGAAACAGAGATAAAATTCTGAGGAATTTTTAAATGTAGACGATTAAGGGTAGTAGCAGATGTCATGCGTGCTAAGAGACAAAGGGGGAGGAACTGGGCGAGTCCTACACGCTGAAAGGAACTGAGAATATAACAATGACATGATATATTTTCCTGAATGTACCGATGAAGGTAGAGACGTCACCTCACAAGTGACGCAAAAAAAAAAAAATAGTTCATTCTTACAACGAAAAAAAAAGATAAGAAAATAAAAGTTATATGAAAATAACTCTGTAGGATGTCTATCATCGGACTAATGGATAAGAGGACAAAATTGTAGAGGAGGAAGAAAAGTGAGGGAGAGGATGCGTGGATCAAAAGTGCCCCTTAAAACATATAAATTAGGCCTAACAGAAAAGACGGGGGAGCGCCCGGTTTCAATTACGTGTTGAAAACTGTCTTACGAGAGGGATCAGTGTGGCTGGTGTGTCAGGTGCATGAGATAAGTTATGCGTTTTTATTAGCTGTATAAATTTTTTCAGTCTATTATTATTATTGTAGTGTTGATATTTTTTGTTAAGTTTCATCACGTAATTCATAGAGAGAGAGAGAGAGAGAGAGAGAGAGAGAGAGAGAGAGAGAGAGAGAGAGAGAGAGAGAGAGAGAGAGAGAGAGAGAGAGAGAGAGAGAGAGAGAGAGAGGGCGTTTATACCACAGTACTACCTGCCACCATCATAGTGAAGGAAGTAAAGTTTTGTATGCATACCGGCACTGCTCCATGAATACCTGCTTCCTTTACCACTCTAAATAAACACGAGAGAACGCCAGAAGACGCATAACAACACACTTTTACACGTCAGAACGAGTCACAAAATGACATTTGTTTTCCGTGTTCCCATAAGACGATTACGTACGTCTAAACATGTCCACACAACACGTCCATGAACATCCTGGCTACCTATAACACGTACAAACACAAGACAACACATCAAGACACGTGACAACACATACAGACACATGACAACATATACAGACACATGGCAACATATACAGACACATGACAACATATACAGACACATGACAACACATACAGACACATGACAACACATACAGACAAGACAACACATCCAGACACATGACAATACATCCAGACACATGACAACACATACAGACACATGACAATGCAGACACATGACAACACATACAGACACATGACAACACATACAGACAAGACAACACATCCAGACACATGACAATACATCCAGACACATGACAATACATCCAGACACATGACAACACATACAGACACATGACAACACATCAAGACACGTGACAACACATACAGACACATGACAACACATAGAGACACATGGCAATACATCCAGACACATGACAACACATACAGACACATGACAATACATCCAGACACATGACAACACATACAGACACAAGACAACACATCAAGACACGTGACAACACATATAGACACATGACAACATATACAGACACATGACAACACATACAGACAAGACAACACATACAGACACATGACAACACATATAGGCACATGACAATATATACAGACACATGACAACACATAGAGACATATGACAACACATACAGACAAGACAACACATCCAAACACATGGCAATACATCCAGACACATGACAACACATACAGACACATGACAATACATCCAGACACATGACAACACATACAGACACATGACAACACATACAGACACATGACAACACATACAGACACATGACAACACATACAGACATAAAACAATATATCCATACAAAAGAATACGTTCTTACAAGAAACAATACGTTCAGATAAAAATACGTCCAGACAAGAAATACGTCTAGAAAAGAAACAATATATCCAGACACAGACACGAAACAGTATGTCCAGACAATTAACAATACGTCCAGACACGAAATAATACGTCCAGACAATTAACAATGCATCCAGACACGTAACAATTCGTCCAGATATGAATCAATACGTCCAGAAATGAAATACATATAGACACGAAACAATATGGTCATATACGAAACAATACATCTAAACACAAAACGATACGTTCAGACATTAATTAAGCAACAAGTTCAGATATGAAATACGTCCAGACACAATACAACACATCCAGGCACAAAAAACACGTACAGCACAGGACAAAGCAGATCCAAACACAAGAACACGGTCAAACACCAACTAAACCACAACACACTGTCAAACAAACTCCCTTCAAAGATATACTGAAAATATGGGTTTCACTTGTTTACAAACAAACCTCAATAATGAAGAACTGAGCCAGAATCCACGCAAGCAAACCTTATCCTTGCATGAGAGAGAGAGAGAGAGAGAGAGAGAGAGAGAGAGAGAGAGAGAGAGAGAGAGAGAGAGAGAGAGATAGATAGAGAGAGAGAGAGAGAGAGAGAGAGAGAGAGAGAGAGAGAGAGAGAGAGAGAGAGACAGACAGACAGACAGACAGACAGAGATGGTGGGGGGGGGGGGAGGATGGAAGGAAGTTTAAAGGGAAAACTGTAACTCCAGCTCACAAAAGGAAGAGTCGAGTCATGACCAAGAATTCTCTCACTGAGTGACATGAGTGAAACTGGTCGTCAGCTGTTGTTGTTGTTGGCTCAGTAATATCACAACAATAACAGGCTGCTCCTGCTATCTCTCGTATTATTTTTATTGTCAGTATTGTTCCAGAAAAAGGGTGAATGTGCAAGCTGACCTGCTGAACCTTGCCACAACTTACCTTCAGTTACTGACTTCTAAGGTGAGTACAAATAGGAAGCGCGCCTATCTCGCGCTCAGAGGACGGAGGATCGAGCCTCCACCATGTCTTGTGGTGAATGACCCACATGGGTTTAGTGCTTAACATGAATTATTTGCTTTAATTTGAGCTTTAGTCACTGCATGAATCCAAAATTATTTGTATAATTACAATGATCATTGCGAGTGGCACTTTATCGAATGTGGCACTATGCTCTTTTGGCATGATTCTCAGCAGCGGGAATCTCTGGCTACTTTACCTGACGTCTTTGGGTTATCCTGGGTAATTTACACGTATGTTACTATGTGTGATAATTGTACCTATGTGTACCTGTGCTTAATTAAAGGAACACTCTTAGCTGAGCTGGTAATAGTACGGAATACACACTGGACGTCACTCAGGTGGCGGAACACCACAAGGAAATGAGCTTCCAGGTGAGTGTTATTTCAGCTGCATTCTTCATTTCATTACTCAGTCACATATATATGTTGACATTTGTACTCTTACACAACAAATATGGCACGGTAAACCTGCAACACAACGACGTGGGCAGCAACACCAAGCCTGCAACACAGCCCTATGAGCAACAACACCAAGCCTGCAATACAGCACTATGAGCAACAACACCAAGCCTGCAATACAGCAATCTGAGAATCAATACGAAACCTGCAACACAACAACATGATCAGCAACATAGCAGCCAGAGGAGCAACATCAAGCTTGCAACACAGCACCATGAGCAGCAACACCAAGCCTGCAACACAGCAACCTGAGCAGCAACACTAAGCCTGCAACACGGCAACCTGAGCAGCAACACGAAGCTTGCAACATAACAACATGAGGAGCAACACCAAACCTGAAACACAACAAACTTAGCTGCAACACCAAGCCTGTAACACAGCAATGTGAGCAGCAACACCGCTATGACCAGCAAAACCAAGCCTGGATCACAATAAAAAAGCAGTAACATTAAGTTTGTAACACTCGGCAACACCAAGTCTACAACACAGCAACATCAAGCCTGCAACACACAGCAAAACCAAGCCTGTAACACACAGCAACACCAACCCCCAAACACACAGCAATACAAAGCCTGAAACGCAGTAACACTAAGCCCGCACCACAACAGTATCAAGCCTGCAACAAAGCAATACGAAGTCTGCAACACAGCAATACCAAGCCTGCAACACAGCAACACCAAGCCTGCAATGCAAGGCTGCTGTTTACAAAAATCATTCATTTACATTCACCACATCTACTGCGAAAAGAGGCTCCTCGCAGCACACACACAACCCTCTAGTTTCTAACAACCTAGACAATATAATGCACTTAAACAAGTTGCCCCAGAGAGAGAGAGAGAGAGAGAGAGAGAGAGAGAGAGAGAGAGAGAGAGAGAGAGAGAGAGAGAGAGAGAGAGAGAGAGAGAGAGAGAGAGAGAGAGAGAGCACATAACTGGAAATAATTTAGTGAAACAAGACTGTATACTGTAATGTTGTTCCCAGTGGACTGCCGGTGTGCTGGCCTGGACCTCGGGGGAGAGCAGATTGTGCTTTAAAACTGTTATCACCTGCACCTCGGCTCTACCAAGCCTTCAGTTAAAGCACGCGTGAACACACATCACAGCTAGTATAGAGCCCGGGAAGCACGTCAACCCTGTGACGTCGTCAGCCTGTGCCAGGAGGGCGAGTCTCAGAATGTCCTTCAGGAAAATGGATAAAGAATCCATTAGGATTCTGCACATATGTCAGGTCCGTTACAGAATACTCAGCTTCCACCTGATGCAATACTTTCAGAAGCATGAATAAGTGCAAAAGTTTACAACGAGGTTGGATTTAGGGTGTAAACTTTAAGGAGGATAATGGAACTGGACCTGATGAACCTGGAATTGAGAAGAATTGGGCAAGAGATGACTACTACGTACATGAAACTCAGAGGAATTAAAAGGACAGACAGAAACAACGCATTTGAAGTGCAAGACCAAAAATAAGTAATAATAATAATAATAATAATAATAATAATAATAATATCTTTATTTACTACAGGTACATGTACAAAGTATACAGACCATAGCTGACATCAATGACATATTACTATATAGAAAGCCACTTGTTATGCAGAGCATTTCGGGCATATTAGGTCAGTTTTGTCCCAGGATGCGACCCACACCAGTCGACTAACACCCAGGTACCCATTATACTGATGGTGAACATGGACAACCGGTGTAAGGAAACACGTCCTATGTTTCCACCCCTTCGCTGGGAATCGAACCCAGACCCTCACCATGTCAAGCGAGAGCTTTTGCCACCAGGCCACGCGTCACCGTGGAGATGGAGGGTAAACATACAGTGAATCACAGGGATGTTAGGAAGTACATTTTCACTCTCAATATTGTGGAGAAGTAGATTTAAGTGGATGTGCAAGTAGCTGAGGCACATTCCTTACATGGTTTTAGGAATAGGTATGATAAGACTAAAGAAACCAGAAGCTTAAAAAATTGAAGACAAAACCAAAACTGGACCTCACCTCCTCAAGGGAGGTTCCCGAATGCCACTGAGGGGCTCTTGATGCAAGGAGCTGAATCTGTCCTCCCCTTCCTTGGATCAAACCTTCCAGCATACAGTAATAACTGAGCTTCAGCACACACACACACACACACACATGTGTACCCCTATGTATGTGTACCCCTAACAACAATATTCAATACATCTATCGAAACAGGGAGATTGCCTGAGGCATGGAAGACAGCAAATGCAGTCCCAATCTTTAAAAAAGGAGACAGACATGAAGCACTAAACTACAGACCAGTGTCACTGACATGTACAGTATGCAAAATCATGGAGAAGATTATCAGGAGAAGAGTGGTGGAACACCTAGAAAGGAATGATCTCATCAGCAGCAGCCAACATGGTTTCAGGGACAGGAAATCCTGTGTCACAAACCTACTGGAGTTGTATGACATGGTGACAGCAGTAAGACAAGAGAGAGAGGGGTGGGTGGATTGCATATTCTTGGACTACAAGAAGGCGTTTGGCACAGTTCAACACAAGAGATTAGTGCAAAAACTGGAGGACCAAGCAGGGATAACAGGGAAGGCACTACAATGGATCAGGGAATATTTGTCAGGAAGACAGCAGCGAGTCATGGTACGTGGCGAGGTGTCAGAGTGGGCACCTGTGACCAGCGGGGTCCCACAGGGGTCAGTCCTAGGACCAGTGCTGTTTCTGGTATTTGTGAACGACATGACGGAAGGAATAGACTCTGAGGTGTCCCTGTTTGCAGATGACGTGAAGTTGATGAGAAGAATTCACTCGATCGAAGACCAGGCAGAACTACAAAGGGATCTGGACAGGCTGCAGACCTGGTCCAGCAATTGGTTCCTGGAGTTCAATCCCACCAAGTGCAAAGTCATGAAGATTGGGGAAGGGCAAAAAAGACCGCAGACGGAGTACAGTCTAGGGGGCCAGAGACTACAAACCTCACTCAAGGAAAAAGATCTTGGGGTGAGCATAACACCAGGCACATCTCCTGAAGCGCACATCAACCAAATAACGGCTGCAGCATATGGGCGCCTAGCAAACCTCAGAACAGCATTCCGACATCTTAATAAGGAATCGTTCAGGACCCTGTACACCGTGTACGTTAGGCCCATATTGGAGTATGCGGCACCAATTTGGAACCCACACCTAGCCAAGCACGTAAAGAAACTAGAGAAAGTGCAAAGGTTTGCAAGAAGACTAGTCCCAGAGCTAAGAGGTATGTCCTACGAGGAGAGGGTAAGGGAAATCAACTTGACGACACTGGAGGACAGGAGAGATAGGGGGGACATGATAACGACATACATAATACTGAGAGGAATTGACAAAGTGGACAAAGACAGGATGTTCCAGAGATTGGACACAGTAACAAGGGGACACAGTTGGAAGTTGAAGACACAGATGAATCACAGGGATGTTAGGAAGTATTTCTTCAGTCACAGAGTAGTCAGTAAGTGGAATAGTTTGGGAAGCGATGTAGTGGAGGCAGGATCCATACATAGCTTTAAGCAGAGGTATGATAAAGCTCACGGTTCAGGGAGAGTGACCTAGTAGCGATCAGTGAAGAGGCGGGGCCAGGAGCTCGGACTCGACCCCTGCAACCTCAACTAGGCGAGTATAACTAGGTGAGTACGTACACACACACACACACACACTAGGTGAGTACACATAAAAGCAACAGGGCCTGAGTATATATCTTCATGGGTGCTTAAAGAAGGGACAGGAACAGTTAATGAACGGAACTGCCGAATAGTAGAAAAAACTGCAAGGGTGATTCATATATGTATGCCGTGGTACAAACACGAAGCCTTAACTAACGCATACTCGTATGAGACCTGGTCACAGACCGGGCCACGGGGGCGTTGACACCCCTCTCCCTCTCCAGGTATACTCTCCAAGGTTCAGGAGCTTCCTGAAGTTAGTACCCCTTCTCCATGTAGCACTGCGTGACCCTAAAGTACTATAACCCCTGACCACACTGGTGCTCCTAAAGAGACCCCTCTACAAAATTCGCTATGCCCTCACGACGGGCACAGGGGAGGAACAGCATGAGTGGAATGGATATTAGCAACAAAGCAGGGGGAAATCCAGGGAAACATGCCCCTGGGTGGCCCTCATACAAACTTCGGACATCGAACTTTTCACAGTTCGAACACCACTTAGGAACCAATTCCGACACCGGGGTCCCACTGTAATATTATTGTTATTACTATTATTTAATTGACCTGTGTGATGCTATTTCAACCACTATTTAACGTCATCTTGCGAGTCAAATCATAATCTTGAGGTTGTACCAATATCATTAATTATTCTTATAAAATGATAATTGTTTTCTAATTCTTCCACGTGTTGTTTCATTACCCCCACTAACCTGCCTTTTCTTCTCTGCATATTTTGCTTTCTTTATATCATTTTTAAATCGTAAACAGTTTTCATATAATAACTCTTTTCTTCCTCATCCTTTCTCTTCATTATTCCACCAGTCGCTCCTCTTCCCTCCTGCACCTACCCTCTTATAACCACACTCTGACATTACATTCTTAGATTCACACTATACCTCCTGAGTTTCTTCATCACTTTCTCTCATTCTAACTTGCTTTTTCATATATTTTTTAATATCCCTTTAAATTTATTCACTTTCACCTCTTTTTCAATTAACCACTGTCAATATATGCCTTAAATTCCACCTTTATCTTATTATTATTATTATTATTATTATTATTCTGGTTATCAGCAAACAATGATCTTACATATCTATCGTCTTTCGAAAACCATACACGTTTACAACCAAAATTCAACACAATTCAAAACTCGTCTAAATAGCCACTAAAAATCATGTTCAAACAGCCAACTCCTCCTCGTCCCCCATACTTGATTTAGGATTCTGTCAGGCTCTTATGAAAGCAATCAGGGATTTTTTTTTGTTTCATGTCACGTTAAAGTCTCTACATCACTGTGTTCATTAGCGATTTAGAATTTAAAGTATATGCTGATTTTATGTATGTGCGAATGTGTGTGTGTGTGTGTGTGTGTGTGTGTGTGTGTGTGTGTGTGTGTGTGTGTGTGTGTGTGTGTGTGTGTGTATGTGTATGTGTGTGTGTGTTTGTTTGTGTGTGTGTGTGTGTGTGTGTGTGTGTGTGTGTGTGTGTGTGTGTGTGTGTGTGTGTGTGTGTGTGTGTGTGTGTGTGTGTGGAAACGTTATATTTCGTTCATGTAGACCTTTTTTTTTAATTGGGACTCCCCGGTTATATGAGCGACTTGTGGATATTGTTTCGCTCGTATAATCTGCTTTAAAAGCTTCGTACCGACTATGCTCTGAAGAAGTCTGTCGCGTTTAAAGAAGTGATAATTTTAGGACTCCTGACTTAGCAGTCTATAATTAGAATTTTTCTGTTTTCGAGATCATGTTAATTTAGTAAGAGAAGACGAGAACAGAGGAATGAATGGCTTCTGTTGTCCCTTTGTCTAGATACAGTTGTAATGTTACCTTTCAGTTTCACGTTGAAAATGCTCTCTGCTTTAAACGGTAGCTGCACCCTGTTGTAAACAGTTGGGGTAACTTGTAAACAGTAGCTGCACCCTGTTATAAACAGTTGGGGTACCTTGTAAACAGTAGCTGCACCCTGTTGTAAACAGTTGGAGTACCTTGTAAACAGTAGCTGCACCCTGTTGTAAACAGTTGGAGTACCTTGTAAACATCTGTGGTATATTGTAAACAATGGTAGAATTACCGACAATATGTTAAGTAAAAGGTCACAAATGTAACTAATGTGACATTTTATTGTGGCAACGTTTCGCTCTCCAGGAGCTTTATCAAGCCGTTACAAACAATACACGAACACAGAGGGTATATATAGGCTCAGAGTGAGGTGTAATACTATTGGTAGTAGTAATAATAATATTAGTTGTACTAGTAGTACAAATACAATAATATTATTACTAGTATTACACCTCTGAGCCTATATATACCCTCTGTGTTCGTGTATTGTTTGTAACGGCTTGATAAAGTTCCTGGAGAGCGAAACGTTGCCACAATAAAATGTCACATTAGTTGCACTTGTGTCCTTTTACTTAACATAATATACTGTAAACAGTTGCGGCACCCTGTTGTAAACAGTTGTGGTACCTTGCTGTAAACACTTGTGTCACATAATGTATTTGCAAACATAGTGTTGTGGTCCATAATTAGTAGTATTTAGAGTGGACGAAACATTTTCCGATTGAAAAAAATAAACATTGAAACGATTGAAAATGTCATAATGGTGAAAAAATGTAACGACGCGAAAAAAATATAAATTGTGGTTAAAAAAGGTCATAACGAATAAAAATGTCATAAATGGCGGGGGAAAAAAGGTTATAACTGGAAAAAAGTCATAAATGGTGGAAAAAAGCCAGTGAGACTATTTACTACTTGCTAAACGAGTACTTCCCCACATTTTTAATATGCTAATTAATCTAGCTGCAGTTTATCAAAGTCATGTGTTACCTCTGTGAACCTTTTATGCTGGCACTCACAGGATGAGCTGCGGGCACACAATTAACTATTTTTGGAGAATAAAAAAAAGGCCCTATGCCGTGGCTGGAATTCACACAAAAAAAAAAAAGCGCACTTAAGAGAGGCACATTATGACGACGTTTAGCTCCGTCTTGGACCACTGTAATGTCACTACTATTGTGATCTGACAATGGTACAAGAACGACCGAAAGTTTTTGGTGAATTAGCTATCGTTCACAGGATGAGCTGGAGGTACACGATAAGCCAGCAGCTCAGGCAGCAAAACTAATGGTATAACATACGATTAAGCCAGTCAAGGAGGCTTATTTGGGTTATCCTTGCTTACTAGCCCTTTACGTTAAACCCAACAAAATCATATATTATTATTATTATTATTATTATTATTATTATTATTGTTATGTAAGTCAAAGTACTAAGACGTAAGAGCAATTGAATGCCTTGATATGGGGCGTAAACAGGTTTGATCCGAAAAAAGGGAGGTTGGTTTAAATACTTCAGACTGAAACAATCGCAAACAAGCTATCAATAATGCAAAGCAACCAACCAAAGGGGGGAAGAAGGATGTTGCTCTAGGCCTTTCACTTTGCAATTCCAATGCTTCTTCAAGACTGAGCACTGCAATGAGACAAATGAAATGCAGAAGAGGCCTCGCTAAACTAGATAACAGTCCAAGTCGGACCGAAACCTCGTCATAATTTTCAGTCTGCTATTTACAGATTATCTGTGTATCGTAATATTTACCTTTCTGTGCACAGAACGAGAGTACATTTGCTTAAGTATTATCGTGGGTAGATTAGCATAATAGGGTTAAGTCCTATTCCCTCACTACACGAGGGTCATTAAGAATGCATGTAACGTGTACACCACTTAGGATACTCCAATTCCTAACATGCGGGTTATATATACTGAGATGTACCGCATACCCTTCCAAGAGTATATACACTGATCCTCTCAGTGCATACACATCAAAGATATATTCTCTTCAGAATGTATACATAGTGAATACTAACAATATGTGAGTGAACTGTTGGTATCAAAGTCTTATTAAGAAATTGTCAGCCTTACACCGTGTACCATTGCTGAGTATCAGTGATCAATCAACCACTGGTGTACCATTGCTGAGTATCAGTGATCAATCAACCACTGGTGTACCATTGCTGAGTATCAGTGATCAATCAACCACTGGTGTACCATTGCTGAGTATCAGTGATCAATCAATCACTGGTGTACCATTGCTGAGTATTAGTGATCAATCAACCACTGGTGTACCAGTGCTGAGTATTAGTGATCAATCAACCACTGGTGTACCATTGCTGAGTATTAGTGATCAATCAACCACTGGTGTACCATTGCTGAGTATTAGTGATCAATCGACCGCTGGTGTACCAGGGCTTAGTATGAGCGATCAATCAACCACTGGAGTACCAGTGCTGGGTATCAGTGAACAAACAATCATTAGTGTACCAGTGCTAGGCAGTTATTAATCTACAACAGGCCTACCGTTGCTGGATATCATCATTAATCCATCACTGGCATACCAGTGCTGTTTCCAACATGTTACTACAACAAGGGTTTATACTTCAATATTATATGCTACATGGCAGTTGACTGAATAACAGTGAATGTGTTTCCTCTTTCTTTGGTCACCCTGCCTCTGTGGGAGACGGCCGGTGTGTTACAGACAAAAAAAAAAACAGCAGATATTAACAAGGTGCCAGTCTGGCGCTCATTACCTTAAATCAATCAATACTGAATATCCTCTATGTTAATGCAAAGTAAATTCAGTTTGTGCAACAGACTCTTGATTGCAATTATACACATTAAGCAAAATATATAAGTGCAGTAACTTGTTAATGAATACTTATGCTTCTTTTTTTACGCGTTATCGAATTAATAATTATCTGTTGTTGAAAGATGAACCTATCTGCAGTGCTAGATACTCGACAGATATTTGAAAGTCAGTGTCTATGTCATTTCTAAAAGAAATGAAAGACCTGTTGGGAGAATGCAAAAATAATAATCTTAGTTCTGATTAATGGTAGTAGGCTACACGACAGTTATCAAGGTCACGATTCACAGACACTAACATAAATGATATCGGAATCCCTGAGGAAGGGATTAAAGTGAAATGTTATAGCATATGCAGTGAGAGATGCGCACTTGTTAGTGTATATAAACTGTTTAAATGAGTATATATACCGAGAGGTATATATACTCAAAAGAGATGTGCGCTGCCTAATGATTACATTAGTTTTAAGGCATATTTAGTTTTCAGTGGTTAAATAATATTGCTGTTAGATATGGAATGTTTGATACCGGTCTACTGTTTGGTACAATAGCTCCAGTACTGAATAACTGCTTCTAAATTTTGCCTTCGTGCTAGTAAGGTCAACACAAACACACGCACGCACACACACGCACACGCACGCACACACACGAAGAAAAACTTTTTCGTGGACAATGTTCCTAGAAACACTTAACAGTGTGGCAGCATCCACACTGCCTCTTCCACTGCTGCCAGCTGGTTCACGAGCTGACAGCGTGATGTCGCCTTTTGGAGTGAAACATCGTGCCCGTTTTTCTACTATTATGACGTGTCAACTATCTGGGCTGACATGTACTGTCTCTATGGCGGTACCTTCACTCACAGGACGAATGGCACTGCCGTATAAATTCGCTCCTCTCTGGAAAACTAATCTTAAAAACTCTACTGATAGGTGAGACTCCAGACGCATACGACACATTTTTGCTATTGACCTGAACTCTGCCTCCAGTTACCGTGAAAAATACAAGGTTCTCACTATGTTAACTTTTATTATGCATGTTCTGTATGCATAGTTCTATACCAAATAAATCATCACTGAACAAGCCAGGCACCACGGGGCTCTATATATGCGAGTTTTCAGTCTCGCAAATGGACGCACGATATATCTCAAAAAAAAGGTACTTTTTCTTGCAACACTGACAAAGTTACGAAGTCTAGTAGGAAATATAGTGAGTCTGAGGAGAGTATTGTGAGAATGTCATGAAGCAACTGTGTTGTAGGTGACCGAGGGGGCGTGTGGCGCCTGCCTCACCTGGGATCGGCGATCAGGGGCCAGCAGCGGGCTATGCAGGCGCCCATTGTGCTTCCTGCGGGCGTGGGCGTGACGACCGCGTCTCAGAGCCTATAGGGGTCCACATAGGCCTCCAGGTGTGCTAAGGAAGAGGTCATGGAGGGAGAAATACGGTGGAGCGCGGCGGTGTCCGCCATGCCGGGCCAGCTCGGCTGCTCCACCAACACGTAATCAATAGTGGTGTCCGAGTCAGCCCACACTGGCGGCCGCTGACGGGCTACTGACTCATCGCAGCGGCTAGTCACGGCATCGGGGGCTCGACAGCAGTGGTCAGCAGGCTGCACGCTGCTCACCACCTGCCTGATCCCCCAAGATCTTCCCGCTAGTCACTACAATCTACACTCTGCTACTGTAGCAAATATACTCTCCAGTTTCGCACGCCAGGCTTATCAGCTGATATCAGTATAACAGCAACACGTGGTAGGTAGAGAGCTCCTACAAGGCAGCCACGCGCTCACACACTTAAGATACTTTAAAGTAACATCTCCAGCGTGTCCGCCACCAAGTGCGCATCTGTGGTCCTCATTCATAAGTTACCTCGCTGGGTAACGAGTCAGTCATGCGTTCTCTTCTGGACACAGAAGGCGAGTCCTGAGGTATATTTAATAGACGGAGAAATGATAAACATTATAAAACTTACGTGAAATCAACGGAATCATCAGCATTATATATATATATATATATATATATATATATATATATATATATATATATATATATATATATATATATATATATATATATATATATATATATAGGGAGGTACCATCTCTAGAACTGTTATAGGGACCCTCATCCTCAGAGAAAAGAATAAACTTGCTTCAGGGAAACTCAAGGTTCTCCCTGAAGCTGTTTGAGAATTTTCTCCTACCACCCCTATATTTTATATATATATTTTATTTAAAGACAAAATACATTGACAAAACATTCACAAAAATACGATAGAAAGTAAAACAACATAGGTAACTCAGAGCTACATCTCGAATACTTCGTCCAGCTCCCTGGCGGTGGGCTGCGTGCCCAGAAAGCTGCAGGCATTTCCTCTCTGGATCGCAACACTGAGTCTCTGAAAGAGGAAGCTGGTCGCCCTGTGGTCCTTGGTTTCTATGATGAGCTTTTCACCCAGCTCTTTGAGGAACTTTAGAGCACACTTGCCCCATGCTCCAAGGGTCTCCGACCCTATTGGGATGAAATTATAGCAAGGGGGAAGGTCTTCATATTTGCGGATCTTCTGGGTCTCCCTGTGGCTGGCAGCTCCACCCCCTTCCACTACGGAGTATGGCAAGTTGGTGTCTGCCAATGTGGCGGCACATGTGTAGTCCCAGGCAATCTGCTTTCCATCCTTCCAAGGTAGCATAGTGGCTCCATCAGGACGCTTTAGACTTCCGTCAGACCTCTGCACTTGGGGTTCCCGTTGAGCTGGGCAACGGGCTGTGGCGAGGCTTCTCTTTATGATGTCATTGACCTCCTCATGCCTGGCATACTTCCCTTCTGCTGTGTGACACACGAGACCATGAAGTCCGAATTGATCAGCTGTCGCCCTGTGGTCCTTGGTTTCTATGATGAGCTTTTCACCCAGCTCTTTGAGGAACTTTAGAGCACACTTGCCCCATGCTCCAAGGGTCTCCGACCCTATTGGGATGAAATTATAGCAAGGGGGAAGGTCTTCATATTTGCGGATCTTCTGGGTCTCCCTGTGGCTGGCAGCTCCACCCCCTTCCACTACGGAGTATGGCAAGTTGGTATCTGCCAATGTGGCGGCACATGTGTAGTCCCAGGCAATCTGCTTTCCATCCTTCCAAGGTAGCATAGTGGCTCCATCAGGACGCTTTAGACTTCCGTCAGACCTCTGCACTTGGGGTTCCCGTTGAGCTGGGCAACGGGCTGTGGCGAGGCTTCTCTTTATGATGTCATTGACCTCCTCATGCCTGGCATACTTCCCTTCTGCTGTGTGACACACGAGACCATGAAGTCCGAATTGATCAGCTGTCGCCCTGCCGCAAATACACCTATGTTCGGTGAGGATGGGGGCGGCTAGGCGAAGAGCAACACCAATCTGAATGGCCTGTGGGTCTAGTCGAGTGCCCAAGGAGGAATTGGGAACAGCTAACAGGAAATCTCCTGAGTGTGGTGCCTTCACTGCCAGGAGACGAGCTTTGTCCTTTCCTGAGGCGTTGGAGAGCATTGTGTTGGCGATTTTTTCCATGATCGGTTTGTCCCAGTGGGACTGTTTGTGTTCTTTGGGAGGAGCTGGTCTACTGGAGGAATCTGTAAGGGTGTCCCACCGAATCGCTGCTTCAGTAAACCTGGGGTCTTGAGCTCCTACCACGTCTCTCAAGCGTTCGGGAACAATCTTCTTGACTAATGCACTGGAAGCCAAACACAAAGACAGAAAAGCAGGTAAAGCAACATGCGTTGCTTTGCGCACCCCTATACCTCCCAGTCGTACTGGGAGGGTTGCCTGATCCCATTGCTGATCCTCTAGTGACAGGTTCAGTGCCTTCTTAAGGGTTGACCTCAGGTGTGCATCATATTCGTCGAGTGTTGGGTTGTCAAAAGAGGGTGCACACCTCAGGAAGTAAGTGAGTCTTGGAATAGTAAGGCACCTTGTGAGGAGATACAGAGCATCATGGGCATCAAGATTGCTTATTCTCTCCTCCATTCTCATCAGGTCATTCAATTTGTCCTTGAGGACTGTGTCGATGGCCTGGTGACCCAGCGGTGCTCCCAAGAGGGTACTGTTGGACGGAGTGGTAGTAGAGACTTCTGGGAGGATTCTTCGCACAGCATTGATTATTTCCTGGTTTGCTGTGATGATTTCACATTTGGAGGGATTGAGGATGAGTCCCAAGTCTTCTCCCTGTGTTTTCACCAGTTGTAGGTCCCCTACCAGGGACTCTTCAGTACATTCCAAAGTGCCATCATCCAGGTACCAGATGTTGAGCTCGCTGCGTAGGCTGGAAGTTAGTTCTCTTCCTGCTAAGCAGAAGAGAAGTGGAGCTAGTGGGTCACCCTGCTGAACACCTTCTGATGAGAGAATTTCATGTTCTCCAAACAAAAGAATTGAGGGTTTGCTGTAGCCGGCTGAAATGAAGGGAAAAAGACTGGGGAAGCGATCCCGAAAAGCTGGCAAGACAGCATCTCTCTTTACCATATTAAAGGCATTTCTAAAATCAAGTTTGACTACGGCCTTGTCTTCTGGTAGGTCCCTGATGTAGGCCCTTGATTGTAGGCCCTGATTGTAGGCCATATATACATATATATATATATATATATATATATATATATATATATATATATATATATATATATATATATATATATATATATATATATATATATATATATATATATATATATATATATATATATATATATATATGTCGTGCCGAATATGTAAAACTGGTCAATTAGCAAGAACTCATTTAAAATTAAGTCCTTTCTGAAAATTTCTCTTATACGTTTAAAGTTACAGTGGAACCTCAAATATCGAACTTTCTTTGGTCCAGAAGGCTGTTTGAGTGCCTTTACCGAATGAATTTATTCCCATGAGGAATAATGTAAATTAGGTTAGTCCATTTCAGACCCTCAAAAATACACTTACAAAAGCACTTACAAAAATACACTTACATAATTGGTTGTAGATTGAAACACTTATGCAGCATATGGGAATCTTTATTCAGGAAACGTTTCGCCACACAGTGGCTTCATCAGTCCAATACAAAGAGGAAGGCGTAAGGAGAGGAGGAGAATGAGGTAATCAGTCCCTCAACCTGGAGTCGATGTGTTCAGTCCATCAATCTTGTAAAATGTACAGTATAGGGCCGTAGACGTGGCTTATATACTGTAGTGAGGTGACGTAAAGCAGATGGAGGCGGGGTCATAGTGGTACCATCCACTAGTCGAAGTAGGTCTTCGTCCAAAGGTTGAACAAGTGTTGAAGAATTCTTTGTAACAAGATCCCATGATGCTGCAGTGTCTGACAGTTGTGATGAATGGTTTGAAAAACCGACAAGTTGAAGATTGAAACACTTATGCAGCATATGGGAATCTTTATTCAGGAAACGTTTCGCCACACAGTGGCTTCATCAGTCCAATACAAAGAGGAAGGCGTAAGGAGAGGAGGAGAATGAGGTAATCAGTCCCTCAACCTGGAGTCGATGTGTTCAGTCCATCAATCTTGTAGAATGTACAGTATAGGGCCGTAGACGTGGCTTATATACTGTAGTGAGGTGACGTAAAGCAGATGGAGGCGGGGTCATAGTGGTACCATCCACTAGTCGAAGTAGGTCTTCGTCCAAAGGTTGAACAAGTGTTGAAGAATTCTTTGTAACAAGATCCCATGATGCTGCAGTGTCTGACAGTTGTGATGAATGGTTTGAAAAACCGACAAGTTGAAGATTGAAACACTTATGCAGCATATGGGAATCTTTATTCAGGAAACGTTTCGCCACACAGTGGCTTCATCAGTCCAATACAAAGAGGAAGGCGTAAGGAGAGGAGGAGAATGAGGTAATCAGTCCCTCAACCTGGAGTCGATGTGTTCAGTCCATCAATCTTGTAGAATGTACAGTATAGGGCCGTAGACGTGGCTTATATACTGTAGTGAGGTGACGTAAAGCAGATGGAGGCGGGGTCATAGTGGTACCATCCACTAGTCGAAGTAGGTCTTCGTCCAAAGGTTGAACAAGTGTTGAAGAATTCTTTGTAACAAGATCCCATGATGCTGCAGTGTCTGACAGTTGTGATGAATGGTTTGAAAAACCGACAAGTTGAAGATTGAAACACTTATGCAGCATATGGGAATCTTTATTCAGGAAACGTTTCGCCACACAGTGGCTTCATCAGTCCAATACAAAGAGGAAGGCGTAAGGAGAGGAGGAGAATGAGGTAATCAGTCCCTCAACCTGGAGTCGATGTGTTCAGTCCATCAATCTTGTAGAATGTACAGTATAGGGCCGTAGACGTGGCTTATATACTGTAGTGAGGTGACGTAAAGCAGATGGAGGCGGGGTCATAGTGGTACCATCCACTAGTCGAAGTAGGTCTTCGTCCAAAGGTTGAACAAGTGTTGAAGAATTCTTTGTAACAAGATCCCATGATGCTGCAGTGTCTGACAGTTGTGATGAATGGTTTGAAAAACCGACAAGTTGAAGATTGAAACACTTATGCAGCATATGGGAATCTTTATTCAGGAAACGTTTCGCCACACAGTGGCTTCATCAGTCCAATACAAAGAGGAAGGCGTAAGGAGAGGAGGAGAATGAGGTAATCAGTCCCTCAACCTGGAGTCGATGTGTTCAGTCCATCAATCTTGTAGAATGTACAGTATAGGGCCGTAGACGTGGCTTATATACTGTAGTGAGGTGACGTAAAGCTGCTTTACGTCACCTCACTACAGTATATAAGCCACGTCTACGGCCCTATACTGTACATTCTACAAGATTGATGGACTGAACACATCGACTCCAGGTTGAGGGACTGATTACCTCATTCTCCTCCTCTCCTTACGCCTTCCTCTTTGTATTGGACTGATGAAGCCACTGTGTGGCGAAACGTTTCCTGAATAAAGATTCCCATATGCTGCATAAGTGTTTCAATCTTCAACTTGTCGGTTTTTCAAACCATTCATCACATAATTGGTTGTGTTGGGAGCAGTTCGACTTTTGGGGTTCCACTGTATATTTTTTTCATTAATGTTAATGTAAAAAAATTTAATTTTGCACCAAAAGCATCTTAGAAAACTTACCTAACCTTATTATAACAAGAACAATTTATTTTAGCCTAACCCAACTAAGTATATTGTAAACAAATCTAAAATATATTTAGTTGGGTTAGGCTAAAATAAATTGCGCTTGTTATAATAAGGTTAGGTAAGTTTTCTAAGTTCCTTCTGGTGCAAAATTAAATATTTTTACATTAACATTAATGAAAAAAATATATCTTTAAACGTATAAGAGAAAATTTTAGAAAGGACTTAATTTTAAATGAGTTCTTGCTAATTGACCAGTTTTACATATTCGGCACGACATATATATATATATATATATATATATATATATATATATATATATATATATATATATATATATATATATATATATATATATATATATATATATATATATATATGTATATATATTGCAAACAAGCAATCAACAATGCACAGCATCGACTAGAAGATTCTGCAATTGTAAGCACTTCTTCAGAATCAATGCAATGAAAAGAATGGAATTCAAGAGAGCACAAGCAGGTGTCCTAAGGCAGTATAGCAAGGATAGACCAAAGCCAGCAGCTGGAGACCCCAGCCAGCTGTGTTTTAAGTGCCAGATGTCAAGGGAAGCGTTTTAAGAATTAAATGATAGCTAAGCTCATAAGCTCATACATAAGCCTCAGCAATACATAACCTGCCAGTAATCATCAAATGTCCCGTTGATGTGTTCACACATTCAGAACACATGCTAAACAAACATTTTTCCAAATTTTTTCATGTCCTGGTTAATCCAGCTTAAAATTCATTAAACTGAAAAGGGAAGTGCTGCCTAACATAACATTTAGGAGGCCTCGGATTTGCTTTTGATTGGTCAGTTAATTTTTTTGAAGGTTTGTCAATTTTTTGAAGAAACATTAAATAAAGGTTCGACTTTCTCTTTCAGATTGTTGGAATTGAGACCACTGTTAATTATAACTAATTTCATCTTCCTTTGTTGTATGTTACATATCGTCAATATTTTCACATCAGTGATATTAATTTTATAGGTCTGTGTACTGGGCCGAAATACCATGTTATTAATATTACTAGTATTTACCGAGTATCTGTCATGATAAATTCGTCTTTTAAACTCACTTGTTTCCCAGTATAACACTTTGGAATTCTATACAAACCAGTATTTATATGGGCAGCTTCTGAAAATCTTATTTTCCCAGGTGTCTTAATGGTATTCGATCTTTTGAAAGCTTTGCTCACTTTTGCAGACTAATTGTCGTCCCAGTGAGGAAGTAAAATGTAAATTTTAAATTTCAAATTTTTATTCTCTTCATCCCCCCAAAATTTACCTCTTTTCAAAAAAGGAGCGATTTTTTAAATTATTAGTATAAACATAGCTTAGAAAATGTACTATAAATATACTCATCCTACTGTACCATGAACAACGAATCGTATATTCGATATATTGTAGCAGAGTGACACTGATATCTTATCATTAAACTCTGAGAAACAACCAGTACTTGGGGTCACAAACATATGTTAAATTTATTATGCATGTAATAGATTTTAATCGTATTAAATGATTATTTTCGTATATTATAGAAAAGATTTCTAAAAAAAAGTTGGAATTTTATATACTTTACCTGACTTATTTTCTACTGTAACTAGAGTTACTGGACACACACACACACACACACACACACACACACACACACACACACACACACACACACACACACACACACACACACACACACACACACACACACACACACACACACACACACACACACACACACACACACACACACACACACACACACACACACACACACACACACACACACACACACACACATACACACACACATACACATACACATACACACACACATTAATATATATATATAGATATATATATATATATATATATATATATATATATATATATATATATATATGTATATATACATATATATATATTTATTATTATTATCACACTGGCCGATTCCCACCAAGGCAGGGTGGCCCGAAAAAGAAAAACTTTCACCATCATTCACTCCATCACTGTCTTGCCAGAAGGGTGCTTTACACTACACTTTTTAAACTGCAACATTAACACCCCTCCTTCAGAGTGCAGGCACTGTACTTCCCATCTCCAGGACTCAAGTCCGGCCTGCCGGTTTCCCTGAATCCCTTCATAAATGTTACTTTGCTCACACTCCAACAGCACGTCAAGTATTAAAAACCATTTGTCTCCATTCACTCCTATCAAACACGCTCACGCATGCCTGCTGGAAGTCCAAGCCCCTCGCACACAAAACCTCCTTTACCCCCTCCCTCCAACCCTTCCTAGGCCGACCCCTACCCCGCCTTCCTTCCACTACAGACTGATACACTCTTGAAGTCATTCTGTTTCGCTCCATTCTCTCTACATGTCCGAACCACCTCAACAACCCTTCCTCAGCCCTCTGGACAACAGTTTTGGTAATCCCGCACCTCCTCCTAACTTCCAAACTACGAATTCTCTGCATTATATTCACACCACACATTGCCCTCAGACACGACATCTCCACTGCCTCCAGCCTTCTCCTCGCTGCAACATTCATCACCCACGCTTCACACCCATATAAGAGCGTTGGTAAAACTATACTCTCATACATTCCCCTCTTTGCCTCCAAGGACAAAGTTCTTTGTCTCCACAGACTCCTAAGTGCACCACTCACTCTTTTTCCCTCATCAATTCTATGATTCACCTCATCTTTCATAGACCCATCCGCTGACACGTCCACTCCCAAATATCTGAATACGTTCACCTCCTCCATACTCTCTCCCTCCAATCTGATATTCAATCTTTCATCACCTAATCTTTTTGTTATCCTCATAACCTTACTCTTTCCTGTATTCACCTTTAATTTTCTTCTTTTGCACACCCTACCAAATTCATCCACCAATCTCTGCAACTTCTCTTCAGAATCTCCCAAGAGCACAGTGTCATCAGCAAAGAGCAGCTGTGACAACTCCCACTTTGTGTGTGATTCTTTATCTTTTAACTCCACGCCTCTTGCCAAGACCCTCGCATTTACTTCTCTTACAACCCCATCTAGAAATATATTAAACAACCACGGTGACATCACACATCCTTGTCTAAGGCCTACTTTTACTGGGAAATAATTTCCCTCTTTCCTACATACTCTAACTTGAGCCTCACTATCCTCGTAAAAACTCTTCACTGCTTTCAGTAACCTACCTCCTACACCATACACTTGCAACATCTGCCACATTGCCCCCCTATCCACCCTGTCATACGCCTTTTCCAAATCCATAAATGCCACAAAGACCTCTTTAGCCTTATCTAAATACTGTTCACTTATATGTTTCACTGTAAACACCTGGTCCACACACCCCCTACCTTTCCTAAAGCCTCCTTGTTCATCTGCTATCCTATTCTCCGTCTTACTCTTAATTCTTTCAATTGTAACTCTACCATACACTTTACCAGGTACACTCAACAGACTTATCCCCCTATAATTTTTGCACTCTCTTTTGTCCCCTTTGCCTTTATACAAAGGAACTATGCATGCTCTCTGCCAATCCCTAGGTACCTTACCCTCTTCCATACATTTATTAAATAATTGCACCAACCACTCCAAAACTATATCCCCACCTGCTTTTAACATTTCTATCTTTATCCCATCAATCCCGGCTGCCTTACCCCCTTTCATTTTACCTACTGCCTCACGAACTTCCCCCACACTCACAACTGGCTCTTCCTCACTCCTACAAGATGTTATTCCTCCTTGCCCTATACACGAAATCACAGCTTCCCTATCTTCATCAACATTTAACAATTCCTCAAAATATTCCCTCCATCTTCCCAATACCTCTAACTCTCCATTTAATAACTCTCCTCTCCTATTTTTAACTGACAAATCCATTTGTTCTCTAGGCTTTCTTAACTTGTTAATCTCACTCCAAAACTTTTTCTTATTTTCAACAAAATTTGTTGATAACATCTCACCCACTCTCTCATTTGCTCTCTTTTTACATTGCTTCACCACTCTCTTAACTTCTCTCTTTTTCTCCATATACTCTTCCCTCCTTGCATCACTTCTACTTTGTAAAAACTTCTCATATGCTAACTTTTTCTCCCTTACTACTCTCTTTACATCATCATTCCACCAATCGCTCCTCTTCCCTCCTGCACCCACTTTCCTGTAACCACAAACTTCTGCTGAACACTCTAACACTACATTTTTAAACCTACCCCATACCTCTTCGACCCCATTGCCTATGCTCTCATTAGCCCATCTATCCTCCAATAGCTGTTTATATCTTACCCTAACTGCCTCCTCTTTTAGTTTATAAACCTTCACCTCTCTCTTCCCTGATGCTTCTATTCTCCTTGTATCCCATCTACCTTTTACTCTCAGTGTAGCTACAACTAGAAAGTGATCTGATATATCTGTGGCCCCTCTATAAACATGTACATCCTGAAGTCTACTCAACAGTCTTTTATCTACCAATACATAATCCAACAAACTACTGTCATTTCGCCCTACATCATATCGTGTATACTTATTTATCCTCTTTTTCTTAAAATATGTATTACCTATAACTAAACCCCTTTCTATACGAAGTTCAATCAAAGGGCTCCCATTATCATTTACACCTGGCACCCCAAACTTACCTACCACACCCTCTCTAAAAGTTTCTCCTACTTTAGCATTCAAGTCCCCTACCACAATTACTCTCTCACTTGGTTCAAAGGCTCCTATACATTCACTTAACATCTCCCAAAATCTCTCTCTCTCCTCTGCATTCCTCTCTTCTCCAGGTGCATACACGCTTATTATGACCCACTTCTCGCATCCAACCTTTACTTTAATCCACATAATTCTTGAATTTACACATTCATATTCTCTTTTCTCCTTCCATAACTGATCATTTAACATTACTGCTACCCCTTCCTTTGCTCTAACTCTCTCAGATACTCCAGATTTAATCCCATTTATTTCCCCCCACTGAAACTCTCCTACCCCCTTCAGCTTTGTTTCGCTTAGGGCCAGGACATCCAACTTCTTTTCATTCATAACATCAGCAATCATCTGTTTCTTGTCATCCGCACTACATCCACGCACATTTAAGCAACCCAGTTTTATAAAGTTTTTCTTCTTCTCTTTTTTAGTAATTGTATATATATATGTATATATATATGTATATATATATGTATATATATATGTATATATATATGTATATATATATAAATATGTGTGTGTAGTGCCGAATACGTAAAACTGGTCAATTAACAAGAACTCATTTAAAATTAAGTCCTTTCTGAAATTTTCTCTAATACCTTCGAAGATATATTTTTTTCATTAATGTTAATGTAAATTTTTTTAATTTTGAACCAAAAGAATCTTAGAAAACTTACCTAACCTTATTATAACAAGAGCAATTTATTTTAGCCTAACCCAACTAAATATATTTTAAATACGTTTACAGTAATTTAGTACTAAACAAACAATCAAATATATTTTTTTCGTTAGGTTCGGAATGATTTTGGCGAAATTATTGCATACACAAATTTTCACTTGTCCCATATGGCATGATGAGCGTTGCTATTTAAGCCAAGATCGCAAGTTCTGCCTATTCGGCACGACATATATATATATATATATATATATATATATATATATATATATATATATATATATATATATATATATATATATATATATATATATATATATATTTTTTTATTATCACACAGGCCGATTCACACCAAGACAGGGTGGCCCGAAAAAGAAAAACTTTCACCATCATTCACTCCATCACTGTCTTGCCAGAAGGGTGCTTTACACTACAGTTTTTAAACTGCAACATTAACACCCCTCCTTCAGAGTGCAGGCACTGTACTTCCCATCTCCAGGACTCAAGTCCGGCCTGCCGGTTTCCCTGAATCCCTTCATAAATGTTACTTTGCTCACACTCCAACAGCACGTCAAGTATTAAAAACCATTTGTCTCCATTCACTCCTATCAAACACGCTCACGCATGCCTGCTGGAAGTCCAAGCCCCTCGCACACAAAACCTCCTTTACCCCCTCCCTCCAACCCTTCCTAGGCCGACCCCTACCCCGCCTTCCTTCCACTACAGACTGATACACTCTTGAAGTCATTCTGTTTCGCTCCATTCTCTCTACATGTCCGAACCACCTCAACAACCCTTCCTCAGCCCTCTGGACAACAGTTTTGGTAATCCCGCACCTCCTCCTAACTTCCAAACTACGAATTCTCTGCATTATATTCACACCACACATTGCCCTCAGACATGACATCTCCACTGCCTCCAGCCTTCTCCTCGCTGCAACATTCATCACCCACGCTTCACACCCATATAAGAGCGTTGGTAAAACTATACTCTCATACATTCCCCTCTTTGCCTCCAAGGACAAAGTTCTTTGTCTCCACAGACTCCTAAGTGCACCACTCACTCTTTTTCCCTCATCAATTCTATGATTCACCTCATCTTTCATAGACCCATCCGCTGACACGTCCACTCCCAAATATCTGAATACGTTCACCTCCTCCATACTCTCTCCCTCCAATCTGATATTCAATCTTTCATCACCTAATCTTTTTGTTATCCTCATAACCTTACTCTTTCCTGTATTCACCTTTAATTTTCTTCTTTTGCACACCCTACCAAATTCATCCACCAATCTCTGCAACTTCTCTTCAGAATCTCCCAAGAGCACAGTGTCATCGGCAAAGAGCAGCTGTGACAACTCCCACTTTGTGTGTGATTCTTTATCTTTTAACTCCACGCCTCTTGCCAAGACCCTCGCATTTACTTCTCTTACAACCCCATCTATAAATATATTAAACAACCACGGTGACATCACACATCCTTGTCTAAGGCCTACTTTTACTGGGAAAAAATTTCCCTCTTTCCTACATACTCTAACTTGAGCCTCACTATCCTCGTAAAAACTCTTCACTGCTTTCAGTAACCTACCTCCTACACCATACACTTGCAACATCTGCCACATTGCCCCCCTATCCACCCTGTCATACGCCTTTTCCAAATCCATAAATGCCACAAATATATATATATATATATATATATATATATATATATATATATATATATATATATATATATATATATACTCATACACACATTATGGAAAATAACTGAAACATTATGTCAAAAAAAGACAGCAGGAAATTCATTATTCAAGAAGATCCAAAATAATAATTTAATCTTTCTCAAATGGCAACTAATCTGATGATAACGTTAACATTCATTTATTAGAGTTTTAATTGAATTTGGAATTACTAAGGATAACAACCTGGCGAGTTTGTTTAAATTTACTATTGTATTACGCTTATTTTCAGTATGCACGTATTTGAATATATAGTAGTATGGTAGACAGCAACCACCCAGGAAGGTACTACCGTCCTGCCAAGTGAGTGTAAGACAAAAGCCTATATTGTTTTATATGATGGTAGGATTACTGGTGTCTTTTTTTCTGTCTCATAAACATGCAAGATTTCAGGTAGGTCTTGCTACTTCTACTTACGCTTAGGTCACACTACACATGCATGTACAAGCATATATACACACACCCCTCTGGGTTTTCTTCTATTTTCTTACTAGTTCTTGTTCTTGTTTATTTCCTCTTATCTCCATGGGTAAGTGGAACAGAATTCTTCCTCCGTAAGCCATGCGACTGTTGTTTATTACAACTTAATTTGAGCTCATAGATGATGTGGCATTGAGGAGAAGGGTAAGAATATCTACTGGTGAAGTTCCTGGGCCGAGGGAAGGAGTTCAGGTGGGTTGCAGTTGGTGGCCTCTGAAGGAATATGATATAGTAAGTATTTCTGCCTGGTCAGCCCCATCAGTAGACTGTCAGTATGCACGACTCTTATATTTAGAACACTCTTACATACAGAACATTTAGAACACTTACATACGGAACATTTAGAACACTTACATACGGAACATTTAGAACATTCTTACATGTAGAACAGTAAGAACACTCTTACATACAGAACATTAACAATATATAACTGACATTAACTGAAAAACTGGTTAAATAAAATGAGCGGATATTTATTCACCACAAACATTTAAACATTAATGGAAGGAAATAACAATAAAATTCCTGACTAGAAATGTAATAAAAGTCAGCAGAAAAGAAATGAGAGAGAGAGAGAGAGAGAGAGAGAGAGAGAGAGAGAGAGAGAGAGAGAGGTAGAGATGAGGGTTGTGGTGCGTGTGGAAATACACGATACCTTTCAGGTGTTTCTGCTATTTTCTCGCAGTGTTTTTTTTTTTCCAGTTGATGGAAAGCTCTCTGAAAAGGACAGCGTTGATGAGGCGTAACTGGATAATTGAGGTGAGTTGTTGAGCACTGCGTCATGGTGGTCATCAAGACAGTGCTGAGCACTGCGTCATGGTGGTCATCAAGACAGTGCTGAGCACTGCGTCATGGTGGTCATCAAGACAGTGCTGAGCACTGCGTCATGGTGGTCATCAGACACCGGTCACTTTCCATAATTTTAAAAGTCCTTCGACTCTGTCAGGGTGATCTCTGGTCACGAAAAAAATTACCTTTGGTGTCAAACAGTGATCTCTGACACAAAGATCTTCAGTCAAAAACAACGATCTCTGGTCACAAATAATTCTCTTCGGTCACACATAATGATCTTATACGAAGTTATATAGTAGAAGAAGTGGTTGTTTCCTGTCTGTCGAGCCACGAGAATTAATGTCGTATCCTGTGTTTCGTCAGGGCACATACAGCAAGTGTCAAAAGTTGCAGTTTTCTTGCAGTTTTGGAATTTATTTCTCTCGTGTTGCCCATGATGGCAATACACAAATAATCGTATGGCAGTTTTATATTATGCCGCTGTGGGAAATCCAAATTGGTTTTGTTTAGTAAAATGTTAAGTTCATCGACTGCAAATGAATAAGTTAGGTTGTGCTGAAAATGGTATAAAATACCGACAAGCTGAGGATTAAGACACGTGCAGCAATTGGGTATCTTTATTGATAAAATGTTTTGCTTGCACAGTAGGCTTCTTCAGTCGAATACAGAGGAGTTAGCAGAAAAGCATTAGAGATACAAAGACGATGTAATCAGTCCATCACCTTTGAAGACGAAGTTCTGAGGTGGTCAGTCCCACACCCTGGAGAAGAGTTCTCCATAGTTTGGAATAATGTTTCAGACTACGGGAAGATCATATATACACACTGGTGCATATCTACTCAACGAGGAATATTTAAATTTGAAAATCACATTTTCGAGAATACTCCATATCAATAGATCTATACAAGGTCCTCCCGTCAGCATTCTGACCCAGAATTACTGAACAAGAAATAACCAACAATATTTATTGAAAACTACTAAAAAATGAAGTTCTTAAGACGTATCATACTTTTTCGTTTTTAACGACATAAATATCTGAAGGACGAGACAGCTACATGTTTTGAACTGTTCTTATGAATATAATTATAATAATAAACATCCCAAGACCTGAGTGAATTAAGAATATATTTGTTGTTAATCTCGTCTCGAGCTTGACAGTGTGTCAACAAGACCATCTCATATACTCATCAAGTGATGGTTATTATGACTGGCAAGTGATCGGGACAAGCTTTGCAAGCTTTGTCTGCGTGTGAAGAAACCGTAGATCACCTTGACACATGAGACCACGAACACTCTTCCAGCTCTTGGAAAATCATTCTAGCGTGACACGGGATTCTCTAGGCTTCCTCTCATGTAAGATCAAGTCAATTTTTTCGTCTAATATGAGAAGAGAAACTAGGTTACTTTAATCTTTCAAAATGTGGATTAATATAATCTCTCATTATATATACACTGAAAAATGTATACCAGTCGGTAAATATACACTGAGTTATACTCAAAGACGCTAATATAAACTGACCGCCACACAGTAGTATCTTCGGATCACCACCACACAGTAGTGTACTAGGATCACCACCACACAGTAGTGTGCTGGGATCACCACCACACAGTAGTGTGCTGGGATCACCACCACACAATAGTGTCCTGGGATCACCACCACACAGTAGTGTACTGAGATCACCACACCAGTAGTGTGCTGGGATCATCACCACACAGTAGTGTGCTGGGATCACCACCACACAGTAGTATCTTGGAATCACCACCACACAGTAGTGTCTTGGGATCACCACCACACAGTAGCGTGCTGGGATCACCACCACACAGCAGCGTGTTGGGATCACCACCACACAGTAGTGTGCTGGGATCACCACCACACAGTAGCGTGCTGGGATCACCACCACACAGTAGTGTGCTGGGATCAGCACCACACAGTAGTGTGCTGGGATCACCACCACACAGTAGTGTGCTGGGATCACCACCACACAGTAGTGAGCTGGGATCATCACCACACAGTAGTGTCCTGGGATCACCACCACACAGTAGTGTACTGGGATCACCACCACACAGTAGTGTGCTGCGATCATCACCACACAGTAGTGTGCTGGGATCACCACCACACAGTAGTGTGCTGGGATCACCACCGCACAGTAGTGTGCTGGGATCATCACCACACAGTAGTGTCCTGGGGTCACCACCACACAGTAGTATCATGGGATCACCACACAGTAGTGTCCCTGGATCACCACACAGTAGTGTCCCTGGATCACCACACAATAGAGTCCCTGGATCACCACACAGTAGTGTCCCTGGGTCACCACACAGTAGTGTCCCTGGATTACCACACAGTAGTGTCCCTGGGTCACCACATAGTAGTGTCCTGGGATCACCACACAGTAGTGTCCCTGAATCACAACACAGTTGTGTCCCTGAATCACCACACAGTAGTGTCCCTGGATCACCACACAGTAGTGTCCCTGGATCACCACACAGTAGTATCCTGGGATCACCACACAGTAGTGTCCCTGGATCACCACACGGTAGTGTTCCTGGATTACCACACAGTAGTGTCCCTGGATCACCACACAGTAGTGTCCTGGGATCACCACACAGTTACGTCCCTGGATCACCACACAGTAGTGTCCTTGGATCACCACACAGTAGTTTCCCTGGATCACCATACAATAGTGTCCCTGGATCACCACAGAGTAGTGTCCTGGGATCACCACACAGTAGTGTCCCTGGATCGCCACACAGTAGTGTCCCTGGATCACCACACAATAGTGTCCGTGGATCACCACACAGTAGTGTCCCTGGATCATCACACAGTAGTGTCCCTGGATCACCACACAGTAGTGTCCCTGGATCACCACAGAGTAGTGCCCCTGGATCACCACACTATAATGTCCCTGGATCACCACACAGTAGTGTCCCTGGATCACCACAGAGTAGTGTCCCTGGATCACCACACAATAGTGTCCCTGGATCACCACACAATAGTGTCCCTGGATCACCACACAGTAGTGTCCCTGGATCACCACACAGTAGTGTCCCTGGATCACCACACAGTAGTGTCCCTGGATCACCACACAGTAGTGTCCCTGGATCACCACACAGTAGTGTCCCAGGATCACCACATAGTAGTGTCCCTGGATCACCACACATTAGTGTCCTTGGATCACCACACAGTAGTGTCCCTGGATCATCACACAGTAGTGTCCCTGAATCACCACACAGTAGTGTCCCTGGATCACCACAGAGTAGTGTTCCTGGATCACCACAGAGTAGTGTCCCTGGATCACCACACAATAGTGTCCCTGGATCACCACACAGTAGTGTCCCAGGATCACCACATAGTAGTGTCCCTGGATCACCACACATTAGTGTCCTTGGATAACCACACAGTAGTGTCCCTGGATCACCGCACAGTAGTGTCCCTGGATCACCACACAGTAGTGTTCCTGGATCACCACACAGTAGTGTCCCTGGATCACCACACAGTAGTGTCCCTGGATCACCACAAAGTAGTGTCCCTGGATCACCACACAGTAGTGTCCCTGGATCACCACACAGTAGTGTCCCTGGATTACCACACAGTAGTGTCCCTGGATCACCACAAAGTAGTGTCCCTGGATCACCACACAGTAGTGTCCCTGGATCACCACACAGTAGTGTCCCTGGATCACCACACAGTAGTGTCCCTGGATTACCACACAGTAGTGTCCTGGGATCACCACACAGTTGTGTCCCTGGATCACCACACAGTAGTGTCCCTGGATCACCACACAGTAGTGTCCCTGGGTCACCACATAGTAGTGTCCTGGGATCACCACACAGTAGTGTCCCTGAATCACAACACAGTTGTGTCCCTGAATCACCACACAGTAGTGTCCCTGGATCACCACACAGTAGTGTCCCTGGATCACCACACAGTAGTATCCTGGGATCACCACACAGTAGTGTCCCTGGATCACCACACGGTAGTGTTCCTGGATTACCACACAGTAGTGTCCCTGGATCACCACACAGTAGTGTCCTGGGATCACCACACAATTACGTCCCTGGATCACCACACAGTAGTGTCCTTGGATCACCACACAGTAGTTTCCCTGGATCACCATACAATAGTGTCCCTGGATCACCACAGAGTAGTGTCCTGGGATCACCACACAGTAGTGTCCCTGGATCGCCACACAGTAGTGTCCCTGGATCACCACACAATAGTGTCCGTGGATCACCACACAGTAGTGTCCCTGGATCATCACACAGTAGTGTCCCTGGATCACCACACAGTAGTGTCCCTGGATCACCACAGAGTAGTGCCCCTGGATCACCACACTATAATGTCCCTGGATCACCACACAGTAGTGTCCCTGGATCACCACAGAGTAGTGTCCCTGGATCACCACACAATAGTGTCCCTGGATCACCACACAATAGTGTCCCTGGATCACCACACAGTAGTGTCCCTGGATCACCACACAGTAGTGTCCCTGGATCACCACACAGTAGTGTCCCTGGATCACCACACAGTAGTGTCCCTGGATCACCACACAGTAGTGTCCCAGGATCACCACATAGTAGTGTCCCTGGATCACCACACATTAGTGTCCTTGGATCACCACACAGTAGTGTCCCTGGATCATCACACAGTAGTGTCCCTGAATCACCACACAGTAGTGTCCCTGGATCACCACAGAGTAGTGTTCCTGGATCACCACAGAGTAGTGTCCCTGGATCACCACACAATAGTGTCCCTGGATCACCACACAGTAGTGTCCCTGGATCACCACACAGTAGTGTCCCTGGATCACCACACAGTAGTGTCCCTGGATCACCACACAGTAGTGTCCCTGGATCACCACACAGTAGTGTCCCAGGATCACCACATAGTAGTGTCCCTGGATCACCACACATTAGTGTCCTTGGATAACCACTCAGTAGTGTCCCTGGATCACCGCACAGTAGTGTCCCTGGATCACCACACAGTAGTGTTCCTGGATCACCACACAGTAGTGTCCCTGGATCACCACACAGTAGTGTCCCTGGATCACCACAAAGTAGTGTCCCTGGATCACCACACAGTAGTGTCCCTGGATCACCACACAGTAGTGTCCCTGGATCACCACACAGTAGTGTCCCTGGATCACCACAAAGTAGTGTCCCTGGATCACCACACAGTAGTGTCCCTGGATCACCACACAGTAGTGTCCCTGGATCACCACACAGTAGTGTCCCTGGATCACCACACAGTAGTGTCCCTGGATCACCACACAGTAGTGTCCCTGGATCACCACAAAGTAGTGTCCCTGGATCACCACACAGTAGTGTCCCTGGATCACCACGCAGTAGTGTCCCTGGATCACCACACAGTAGTGTCTCTGGATCACCACACAGTAGTGTCCCTGGATCACCACACAGTAGTGTCCCTGGATCACCACACAGTAGTGTCCCTGGATCACCACAAAGTAGTGTCCCTGGATCACCACACAGTAGTTTCCCTGGATCACCACACAGTGGATCACCACAAAGTAGTGTCCCTGGATCACCACACAGTAGTTTCCCTGGATCACCACACAGTAGTGTCCCCTGGATCACCACACAGTAGTGTCCCTGGATCACCACACAGTAGTGTCCCTGGATCACCACACAGTAGTGTCCCTGGATCACCACACAGTAGTGTCCCTGGATCACCACAAAGTAGTGTCCCTGGATCACCACACAGTAGTGTCTCTGGATCACCACACAGTAGTGTCCCTGGATCACCACACAGTAGTGTCCCTGGATCACCACACAGTAGTGTCCCTGGATCACTACAAAGTAGTGTCCCTGGATCACCACACAGTAGTGTCCCTGGATCACCACACAGTAGTGTCCCCTGGATCACCACACAGTAGTGTCCCTGGATCACCACACAGTAGTGTCCCTGGATCACCACAAAGTAGTGTCCCTGGATCACCACACAGTAGTGTCCCTGGATCACCACACAGTAGTGTCCCTGGATCACCACACAGTAGTGTCCCTGGATCACCACACAGTAGTGTCCCTGGATCACCACACAGTAGTGTCCCTGGATCACCACACAGTAGTGTCCCCTGGATCACCACACAGTAGTGTCCCTGGATCACCACACAGTAGTGTCCCTGGATCACCACAAAGTAGTGTCCCTGGATCACCACACAGTAGTGTCCCTGGATCAACACACAGTAGTGTCCCTGGATCACCACACAGTAGTGTCCCCTGGATCACCACACAGTAGTGTCCCTGGATCACCACACAGTAGTGTCCCTGGATCACCACAAAGTAGTGTCCCTGGATCACCACACAGTAGTGTCCCTGGATCACCACACAGTAGTGTCCCTGGATCACCACACAGTAGTGTCCCTGGATCACCACATAGTAGTGTCCCTGGATCACCACATAGTAGTGTCCCTGGATCACCACATAGTAGTGTCCCTGGATCACCACACAGTAGTGTCCCTGGATCACCACATAGTAGTGTCCCTGGATCACCACATAGTAGTGTCCCTGGATCACCACACAATAGTGTCCCTGGATCACCACACAGTAGTGTCCCTGGATCACCACACAGTCCCTGGATCACCACACATTAGTGTCCCTGGATCACCACAAAGTAGTGTCCCTGGATCACCACACAGTAGTGTCCCTGGATCACCACACAGTAGTGTCCCTGGATCACCACACAGTAGTGTCCCTGGATCACCACACAGTAATGTCCCTGGATCACCACACAGTAGTGTCCCTGCATCACCACACAGTAGTGTCCCTGGATCACCACACAGTAGTGTCCCTGGATCACCACACAGTAGTGTCCATGGATCACCACACAGTAGTGTCCCTGGATCACCACATAGTAGTGTCCCTGGATCACCACACAGTAGTGTCCCTGGATCACCACACAGTAGTGTCCCTGGATCACCACACAGTAGTGTCCCTGGATCACCACACAGTAGTGTCCCTGGATCACCACACAGTAGTGTCCCTGGATCACCACATAGTAGTGTCCCTGGATCACCACAAAGTAGTGTCCCTGGATCACCACACAGTAGTGTCCCTGGATCACCACACAGTAGTGTCCCTGGATCACCACACAGTAGTGTCCCTGGATCACCACACAGTAGTGTCCCTGGATCACCACACAGTAGTGTCCCTGGATCACCACACAGTAGTGTCCCTGGATCACCACACAGTAGTGTCCCTGGATCACCACACAGTAGTTAAGACACAATACTCTGTGTTGACAACTCACTAACACATCTAAGTCAATATTTATTTCACAATCTGTACTTTGTTTACATTCACATTTTCATCGCTTCTTATTTTTGTATATTTAAAAAGAGGTTAATAAATTTTTTATCGTACTGTTATCATTTTTATATAAAAAAAATATTTTTTGAGAAAAAAATGATGGGAATATTTTTTAATATTAGGAAACAAATGCTTTTGTCTATACACCATTGAAGTTACTGGCTATGATCTGTTCTCCATCCTCAGCTTATTTCAAAGCCCAGCCCAACGTAAGATATACTATCTGAGGTATACTGTCTGAGGTATACTATCTGAAGTATATTTTTTTTTTTATATTTTATTTCAAACTCAGGTACAAAATATATGGGTACATAATCAATATGTAACAAGATAGAGGCAGTGAACAATAATCAACTGTGACTACACAGTACTGAAGAAGCACATATATAATGACAGAACTGGCTGCTGCACTCAAATCAAACACCGCTTGTACGTACTGTGCTTCACATGAACACCGCTTGTACGTACTGTGCTTCACATGATAAGGTGGTCATACATACATATACATACATATATATACATATACACACACACGCATATATACATATATATATATATATATATATATATATATATATATATATATATATATATATATATATACATATACATACGTATACACATACATACACATACACATATACATACATATACACATACACACACATACATACATATACAACCCACCCAGTAAAGCTTACACTCCCCCCCCCCCCATGAAAACGTGCCACTTTCACCTTAGATACACAGTGACAAATCTCTTATACATACACATTTGTAAAAGCTTTAAAAACTTCAATGACAATATATATATATAAACACAATCCAGCCAGCTAAACGGCTGACACTATAATACAAGGAATGTCTGAACCTGATGGCTCACCTCCACCGTAGAACACAATCCACCCTCCCCTCATATACCCTATGGTAATAATTAATATCGTGCACACTTCAACCCCCCCCCCCCATGCCTAGTAACTGTGTCTGCCATCACCCCTCATAACCACCAACAGTCCTTGATAGTAATTAGCGTCTTATAATATATCACCCTAAAAACACGCTACACACATAAACCTACCACAATAATAAATAAATTTACACATTATTCCCTCCAGCAGACAGATTATTTACACTGTCGGAGATAATCTATACATCACATCCTACAGAGAATGGACAACATTAGACATCTAAAATAATATGACATGTGTATCACATGACCTGCTATTGCAGAGATTACTTACACTCCTACCCCCCCCCCCCAAGTGAAAAACTGACCAGTTTCACCTGGCTATACACAAGATCAAAAACTCATTCACTTGAACATATATAATGAAAATGTGAAAAAACATCTGTAACAATATATAAGCAAAAACACCCCAGGCAAGATCTTACATTATATTCAATACCAAAACGTTCCAATAGTTAAAAAACAGGTATGAAAACTCATTATTATGACAAGTTACATTGCTCATATATAGGTAGACATGTATAATTACAGGTTAAAATATGCTTATATACTAACATGCTTTTGTACATCCTTACAAAACATGAAGGAATCCTTAGATAAATTATAATCATCGGTGTTCACAATAACACCAAGACATTACATTGAATACCACATTGAATATCACCTCAACATCCTTCCTCACACAATTCCACACACACTCACACAATTCCACACACACACTCACACAATCGACCTCTGCAACACCCCCCCCCCTGGGAAGGCCAGCCCGTTCATTCCCCTGACCGCTTATAAAGACCATAAATCCCTCAAAAGAAAGTCCCTGTAGCCCTCCGAGAAATCCCTCTCCCACCTTCTACCATATATTTCCCTGTTGCGACACTTTGTTCTATAAAAGGATGCTGCTATGGCCATCCTACATTCCTCCGCCCCTTTGTCTCTCATTGCCCATGATATATACACAAAATCAACCATTAAGTAAGCCACAGCCCTTTGAACCTTTACCCCAACCCCACCTACATCTAAACTAAGAGCTCTCAAAACCGACAACCCTTTCCCCCCCACATACCGGATTACTTTCCCTAACCATTCCCGCACAATCCCTAGGCTTTCACAAAAATAAACTACATGAAAGGCTGATTCATCTACCCCACAAACCTGACACATCCCACCCTCCCTTATTCGCCTATTTCGTAAAACAATCCCAGACGGCAATATTCCGTGAAGAAACCTATACATTACCTCCCTCACGCGTGGCCGGATGCGTAACCCTTTTAATCGGCCCCAAATGTCTTCCCATGCGTACATCGGGTACACTCCTTCCGTTGCCACTACCACCCTAGGCCATATCTTCCTCTCCATGGACCCTACCCGCATGTTTCTCGGCTCTCTGACCATCATCAATAGACGCAACAACTCCTCACCATCTCTCAAATCTTGTCCCTTCCACCATCTCCGAAGATCTCCCTGCAGCATCCCCAACCCTCCACTCCCTTCCCCCCGAGCCCTTAGCAACCCATGTTTCACATATACACACTTCAACCTTCTTTCCAAATGAATTAACCCCAGCCCTCCCAAGGCCACCGGAAGTGTTACCACCTCTCTTTTCAACCAATCGCATCCTGAACCCCAGATAAAACGGAAAACTCTGCTCAACAATCTCCGGACATCCCCATACACCAAAGGGTACAAAGCTGCCACATGCCATATTTTACTGTACAAAAGCACATTGACCACAATGACCCTCTGGTGTAGCGTAAGATGTGTCGGCCTCAATCCTGACAATCTTCCCAATACCCTATCTACCACACCCTTTGAATTATTCTCCCTCGCCATCTGAGCATTACCCATATACACAACTCCACAAATTTTCACCCGGTCCACGACACTCCACCTCACCCCCCCCACCCCCGCCCTCCTGCCCATCCCATTCACCCAATATCATGAGCTTTGATTTATGCACATTCACTGCCATACCTGTTGCCATCCCAAAAACATCTATAACTCTCTCCAGACCCTCCAATCCCTCCCTCCCACTCACTAGGACAGTTGTGTCATCAACGTAACCTATGATACTGGGACTCCCACCTCGTATATCCTCCCTTACCCCCTCCTGTATGCACATTTCCACTGCCCTATAAAACGGATTCTGTAAACATGCAAATAATATTTGTGACAACGGGCAACCTTGCCTCAATCCCCTGCCCATTTTCACATGCAACCCCACCCTCCCATTTATCTGTACACACATCCCAGCTCCCCGATATAAAGTACGTGCCCAATTCACAATGTCCTCCCCGAACCCTTGCCACTCCATGATTCTCCACAGAGCCTCCCTCTCGACACTGTCATATGCCGTTCTCCAATCCAACGCCAATACCCCACGTTCCCCCTCTTGTGGACCCTCAATAAACCTTCTAATAACCCCATGCCCCTCATACATTGATCTCCCCGGAATCCCATATTGACCCCTCACTATTACCTTTCCAATGACCTTTTTTATACGATTTCCCAAAATTTTTGCAAAAAGTTTGTAGTCTGCACACATGAGTGATATCATCCGGTAATCTCTCACTGTGCACTGACTTTCACCCTTTGGCACCAAAACTACTAGTGCTGTCGCCTGCAAAGGTCCCAACGCACCCCTCTCTTTTATGATATTAAATAATTGCACCAAAAAATCTTTTAATACTCCCCAATGCTGTATGTAAAACTCCGCAGGCAGCCCATCTATCCCCGGTGCCTTACCCCTGCTCATACTCATTAAAGCCGTCCACACCTCGTCCTCCACAATAGGCCCCTGTAACTGTTCCCTGTCGTCCCTGTCCAGCACACTCCGCACCCATCCCCCTGTCTCTCTTAAAGCCCCCTCTCTCACACCCACACTCCTCATATGTGCACTAAGCCAAGAATCAACATACCCTCCCATCCCCTCCGTTGTCACCAAGTCTTGTCCCTCCCTATACCCCTCGATGTCCTCAAGAACTCTCAAACCCACCATTTCCATTGCAACGCGCCGGCGCCCCTGCCCTCGCAGGACACACGCCGATGGTCTATCACCCCACATGACCTCCTCCAACCCCCCTAAAACCCTTGCCGCATCAAACCTCTCATTTTGCACTTCCATTAGGCGTTCCTTCACTCCTTGTATGTCAGCCACAGGGGCTCCCATCCCCCCCCTTCCTCTCTCATAATACTCCCTTAACTGCCCCTCAAGATACCTAATAAGCCCATAAGCCAACTGATTCTCGTGCCTTCCCTGTCGGACATAGAACTCTCGAATCCTCGTCTTCGCCGTCACATCCCACCATCTCAACACATCCCCATTGACTTCCATCCCTTCCCATAAGCCTTTCCACCATTGTGCAAATAGGACCCTCCCCTCAACATCTTGAAGCAACCGAACATTCAATTTCCAATAACTCTTATACCTGTTCGGCCGACCCTCCCATCCCAAATCCACCAAAACACCTCTATGATCAGAAAAAAAGACATCCAAAACCCTTACACTCCGCACCACAGCTTTCCTTGTCACGTATATCCTGTCCAGCCGTGCAGCATACCCCTGCCTCACAAAGGTGTGCTGCACCTCCCACGCCACCCCCCCCTCTACATCCACCAACCCCACCCCTGTTAACAGGTCCCTCAGAACGCCAGAACAATATCCTGCTCCCCTAGGTTCCACATCCTTGCGGCGTATAACGCAATTCCAGTCCCCTCCCACCACAGCTAATGCTGGAAGCGACCTTAAGTGATACACCAACACTTCACGTACAAACTCATTCTTCACTCGACTGTCCCCCTCCGCCGGACCATAAACACACACAAAAGACATCTTATCTCTTCCCCATGTCCCATCCACTCTTATAACCCTCCCCTCACCCCCCTCCTCACAATGATGTACAGTAAACGGGCTAGCCTCCCTCACCAAAATAGCCACTCCTCCTTTCAATCTCGTTGAGTGTGCCGCATATACAGTATACCCCTCAATCATCAACATACAACCCGGCTTGTGGTTGTGCTCTTGCACAAACACTACATCTACACCATACCTAATGAGCATCTCATGAAACCATTCACACTTCCTAGAATTTTTCAGACCATTAACATTTATAGAGAGACTCTTGAATTTGTCAATGGAGGTTTTCCTTTACGTATTGCACCACCTTTATCCCCCTTTCCCTTTATACGCCCTTGATCTTCAATCACCATTCTGTGATCTGCTTTCACATGCCCCTTGCCCCTGGACCCCCCAGGTCCATGCTCAACCACTTCAGCCCAAACCTTTTTGCCCGAACGCTGTGCCGGAGTGAGCACATCCACATCGTCCACGTCCGAGGGCACTGCCGCTCTCTTCCGCGACACTCGAGCCTTTCTTCCCGCCTCCACCTGGAAGCCATCCCCGTGCACTTCCGCCACCACTGTGCCAATTTGCAACCCAGCCTCAACCTGGGTCTCTGACATGCCTCCCCCCCTCTCACCACCTGGAACCCCAGCAGCATCCAGGGCACCCACAAGCCCCTCAACTGTGACCTCTCCTGGGGTCCCTAACAGGTCCTGGAGGACTGAATCAATGGTAGCCTCCACGGCCCTGTCCTCACCCAGTGACACCACATCTTTGGTCGCCGGTGCCTGCCCGGTAGTGCATGTCTCTCTCGGAAGAGTTACACACTCTTCCTCCCTCAAGGCCTCCTCGACCTCCACACTCCAAGCCTTGTTCAAGGAAACCGACTCAGGTCGTGCCAAATCCAACGTCCCAAGGTCCTCTGATGCCTCCTTATGCTGCTCCTTCGCCTGTGTACCCTGTTGCTTAACACACTGCGCAGCAATGTGATCATATGCACCACATAATCGACAGGTACGTTGTTGCCCTGCGTAAGTCACCATTACCTAAGTCCTGAAGTCTTCTAGGAAAATATAGGAAGGAATAGGATGCCTCAATGTCATTTTTAAGGAAAAACTTCCTTCAGGCATCCCAGAATATGATCCTTCCTTCCATTTCCCCAATGTCGCCATATGAACAGTCCCAAACTTCTCGAAGACGGCACGTAGGTCTGCCTCATTAGCCTCAAAGGGTACATTTTTTATCTTCACCCACGTATAATGGCGGGACACATCATGTAGCCTTACCGTCACTGCAGGATTCACTGGTACACAAAGATCTTGGAACCTGGCGACTATGTCCTCATATACACTTGCATTGAGAAATTTCACAAAAATTCTATATGCCCCGTTCAAGGCTACACCATACAGCTCTTCGTTGGCAATGCCGTATGTGTCCCTGATGATGGCAGGTAATAAAACTTGAGCTGAGTGGGCATGCACAGCCCCACGCACCACTTCAATGCCGACAGTGTTTACCCTTCTTCTTGCCGGCTGCGCCATTTTGAGAAAACCCCTCTGAAGTATATTATGCCCACCCCTAGGATACAACCCACAACAGCCGATTATCACCCATTACGTCTTTACTGCTAAGTGAACAGGGGCTGCACATTTAAGGAAACCTGCCCATTGTCTCCAACTATCCCAGGATTCATGCCGAGTCCTTGGGATGTGAGCTGAAGGTCCTACCAAACAATGTGACCAGCGTTTAAAACTAATCGACTACACTAGGGTCATTCAACCAGCAATCCACCTAGTTAGGAACATTATAAATACTTTGTTAACTAATGGATATTACTGTAATGGGTATTACTGCAATAGGTATTACCTAAATTACGCAGACTACACAAACATCTGCGATCTTGAAGACTCCAAGAAAAGTATATAGAACTAAGAATGTAAAGTGTTCTATTTATGAAAATCCTTCATGGAAGGGAACCTTGACGCTGGTAGCGAACTTTGTATTGGACAGCCTCGCACTGACTCTCCAATACAACGCTGACGTTGACAACATATTACCAGCGTTCAACGGTGTGGAAGGAGCACAGTGGAAAGGAGCAATTATATTATTGTCCTCTTACCCCCTATTAAATTCATGCAGTTTTAGTTAATGTATAGATATTCCTTTGTCCAATATATAAATGTCCTCTGAACTAAATTGTGGACACCGACACTTACGTGAAGCACTAAATTCATGAGGGTCATTTAGCGCAGGGAATGATGAAGGATCGACCCTCCGTCAGCTAATAGCGAGAGTAATTCGCTGTTATTCAGTTTACACTTACTATCTGGATTATGGTGAGTAATGAACTCGACTGTAAAGCCGTTCGAGTAGTGACCCCTGACCGGAAATGCATAATCGATATACTGTGTTCCTCAAACCTGTTTCATTGGTATCCAATATCTCATAAGCCCAGCCCTATCTACCTCAAAACATGCAAAAGTACAAGTTTTCAGTGCAGTTAAATCTGACGCCAATATGAAAAGACATTTTCAGGTTATCACATAGAAACCAATATCCCGTTTTCTTCAGTGAAATGAGAAATTGTCACCAATAAAGCCGAAAACTAATATGAATCTTTTACTACATAAGACACATCATCTTTTAAATTTTAAAGCCAATCACGACAGGCATTTTCTAGTTATTGGACAAAGACCAATTTCCCAAATTACACCAGCACTCTAAGTTTAAAACTTCTGAGAACCTGCATTATCAAGTTATCAGCCTTGAAGGTTTGAAGCCAGTCGGATGAAGCATTCACAAAATATCACATGGAAACCAGCATTTCAAGTTTCCCATTTTATTCGGTAAAATTCACAACTTGACAACACTGTAGAACAAAATCAATTGAAATTTTTATCTAAGTAGGGAATGTCAGTGTATAAGATTTGAAGGCAATCAGAAGAGGCATTTTCCAGCTGTTCCATGGAGATCAATTTGTTTAATTAAATCGGCAAATTAGATCTTGTACAACCCAAAATTAGTGTAAAACTGTCTCTCAGAAACATGAACCAGCACTAAAAGTTGAAGCCGACCAGAAGAAACAGTCCCTAGTTATCACTCGAAACCCAGCAATTCCAATTTTGTCAACAGTGTTAGTAAACTAGCCTATTATCACCACAAAAAATCTAAACACAAGAGGTACAATCCTCTTCATATGATGCATCATCCATTACAGCTTAAACTTGTATTAAAGGGAATAATCAGGATATTTCACGGAAGAAATTATAAAATATTTTAGAAACAATATTGGCAAATTGACACCTACACACCAGTTATTGAACGGAATCCAATGACACCAAGATTTTTAATTCTGTTTGTATATTGGCAAATTTATACTTACACAGCCTAAGCTTATAGGGTGTCATCCTACTTCTATAATCCATCAGCATTAAACGTTTGATGTCGATATGAAGACACATTCTCCAGTTATTGAATGGAAATCAGTGTCACAATTTGCTTAGTGAAATTAGGAAACTGGGACTTGCGCACCTCGATAACAACGCGAACCATTCGTTAAGTAAATGTTTGAAGCTGACCAAATCAGACCTTCAGTTATCCCAGGCAACCAAACAATTTCAAGTTTTGTAATTCTCAGTATAGTGACAAGTGTTAACCTCGCACACTCCAGTGTTTAGAAGGACAGTATGTGAAGACAGTGTGCGAGCGCCACTGTGTGAGGAACAGTGTGTGTCGGAATATTTTTCTAATATTAGGAAACCAGGAAACTTCTGCATCGTTGAGAAATGATATGGTGATGCTGATAAGATGTGGAAAAAGACACTCATGTACAGTTCAGAACATTTATTAAAGGAAACGTTTTGCCACGAGTAGCTTCTTCAGTCCTAATACAGAGAAAACTAAGTGGCAAGAATCAGGTGGAGTGTCGCGTGGGTAGTAGTAATAGTGGTGGTGGTAGTAGAAGTAGTGATAGTAACTGTGGTGAAACGGGTTGGGTTAGAGAAGGACGTGTTAACATCACGTTGCAAGGGTCTCCAGAATGGATAATATCCTGTTGATTAGCCATTTGGAGATAGTGTAACTACCAGACTTTTGATGGATAGTGTTACTGACAGAAATTTGGGCAGTTTCTATGCACTTTCTCCTCCGTAAATCGTCTTTTTAAATCACTAATTTAGCCTCACTGAATTTCATGAGGTGTCCAACATCGTCCCTAAGTTACGCGCGTTTTTACGGCCATCATTGCTGCAAGCGTTTTTGTGTTCTCTGATCCTAATGTCCAAAGATCTGGCTGTTTTCCCTACATATACTTTGTCCCATCCCCCACATGGTATAATGTACACTCCACTAGTACCAAAGTCATTCTTGGGTTTTTGTACCAAGTTTTTAGTAGTAGTTGATGAGCAGGTGGATAATTTAGCTAGTTTTCTGTCAAAATGTGTTGAAACGTTAGTCGTAACGTCGCTGACCGGTAAAACGATGTAACTTGGAGGCTTCTCTTCATCTTGATTGATGCTGGTCTTGTTGAGGATTCGTGTCGCAGGTTTCCCGCAGTCACGTACGAAGTGTAGAGGATAGTGTAGTGAACTAAAAGAATGAGTGATGTATGTGCATTCTTCCTCAGTGTGAATTATTTATCATTTGATCCTACAAATGGTAACCAGAAAGCACTACAGCAGCCACCTTATCAATTCATTTTTGGTCACTGAAAATCTTAGTGATGAATTTGCACGGACCAAAAAAATGAATTCTTTAGATGGAAAAACAGAGGTTTAGATGTTTTAATATTGTAAAAATATTAATATTAGAAGTAAAATTATAACTAAAAGCAATATATACATCCATTTATTGTGGCGGCTGTTATGGATTTCTGAGAATTCTGCAAAATTCTCAATGCTTTCACGGTGACATTCATGAGATCCCTAATGGTAACAGTCTTGAGGAAAAATAAAATGGACTAGCGACAATAACAGGTTCACCCCTTGGCTGTTAGACTAAATGCACCAGCGAACCGCTTATTGAACTCGCTTTTCCACTGATGTCCACGACAGTGAACAAGTGTATGAACAAGGTAGCACGACTAATGTTCAATATACATAGTAAATAATAGAACAGACAGAGCTAGGCGACGTCAGGTCATTTTGGCTGTCTGTCCATTTTCTAACATGTTAAGTGCTTGCTCACCATTAAGGGAAAGCTTGTCTACGAGTCCGGTGATTAACGAACGGAGGTTGGAGCCTCCACTAGTGTGCCGAAAGACCCACACCTGCTAAATGCTCTATGTAAATATATAATAACAATTACCCACAATCAGAAGCACAGTTTGTGTTGCAAGTGTTCACAAAGTGTGTACAGCTCACCCATTAGCACTTAAGATACTGTTCATTCACTAACAGAAACGAATTGTTCTTCTACGACTTGTAGCAAAGTGTTTATCAAAAAAAGTAACTTCACAAAACAAAATTAATAATATCTCTCCACTCTAAACACTCGTGTCCAATGTGCTCTTTAGATTTTTTCTTGAATGTGTACAAGAGAACACCTCCGGTCAGTGAGAAATATATTCAACGACTTTCACAGTGTAGCATCATTTGTATACCCCTTGACATGTTCAACCATTGTTCAAAATTAAGTTTCCCTCTAGCAGTTGCTTATAACCATATCCTTTCTCAGCTTGTTGATCATTATTTGCTAACAGCTGTTCTTTGGTTGACTGTTCGTTGTTATGTTTAAGGCATAACAACTCCTTAAATAACCGTTCATCACTGTTCGTCGTCAACTCTTGCTCCAGTTGTATTCCATCACCGTTAGATACAAAATTTTCTTCTTCAATATCGGGAAAGACAAGACGTGCGTCACTGCTGCTGGCCCGGAAAAAGTTCTCCCTCCTCCTCTGAGTGTCACTGTCGCGGCTTCCACGGTTTAAGGGACTTCCCTGATTCATAGGATCTACATCGCTCTTGGAACGTTCCTTGTTCTTAGAATTCAACTGACCCCTGCCACCTTCCTCGGCCCTGTGATTGAATTGATCTCTGTTTCTTCCCTCGAGAGCCCCGCCGCTCTCGATTTGACTTGGATTTCCACTGGTCTTGATGTCACTTTTTATAGCGGGATCCAGCTGACACTCCCCGGGTCCCTCACTGCTCAAAACCCCCAGCTCCTCCCTATCATAGGTAGCCTGCGTGGGGCTGTCGATTTCTTTGGCTTCACTCGTGTTCACCAGTTGCTGGCTGGATAGTGTGTCTGGGTTCTGACTGGCGATTTGTCTGTGCCTGGTTGGCTCCTGCGAGGAAAACGAGCTGGATGTGTGCTTAGAGGCGTTCATATTTCCTGAAGACACACGAGAGAGGGAGAGGGAGGACTGAGGTGATAGTGGGTTACGGGAAAGAGAATTGGAGGTCTGACGAGAGACCGAGCTGGAGGTCTGGTGAGTGAGAGAATTGGAGGTCTGGCGGGAGACAGAGGTAGAGGTCCTCTTGGAGGCTGGGTTGCGAGAGAGTAAGCTGGAGGCGGTGGCCCTGATGCGCCCGGAGGTCTGCTCTGTTGACAGTAATGGCACACGTCACTCGCTATACCGCTCCACTGAGCTACAAACACATCACCAACACATAAGACAAATACAGAATTTTAAGTGGCGGATCATTAACAAACAGTAATGAATTAGACATATTTTCTCTATGTGCCCGGCAAGACATCTCAGTGGTTTGGAGCGTCAAATGCAACGTCACCTTCCTGTGGCAACAATAACATTAAAAAAATAAGCACAACGTACACTATAACCAGAGGGTTATAACATCAATGTGAAAATATTTTATCTGCATGAGAGTTACCATTGAAAGATTAATACAATGCAAAATACATCATAACAATTGACTTGTTAGACAACACAAAGTACGTCATAACAGCTGACTTGTTAAGCAACACAAAGTACATTATGGCAGTTGACTTGAACAGGTGTTTCCTGACGCGGGTCTTAGTCATATAATGACCAGCAGCTGGAGCTTTTGAACCACAGATCACACACCTTTTTTATTTTATTTTTTTTTTTGGTTCACTCGGACTCAGATGAAGTTTTGAAACTTTAAAGACAGGTATTTAACACCCGAGAACTATTCAACATATTTATATAATTAATAAATGAATAAACTTAAACATATGAAACGTATTTATGGATTATCAAGATCGTAGTGTGTAGAGACATGTGAAGTTTGTTACATCTTGAGGGCCAAACAAATGTGATTCATCTTGAGGGCCAAACAAATGTGATTCATCTTGAGGGCCAAACAAATGTGATTCATCTTGAGGGCCAAACAAATGTGATTCATCTTGAGGGCCAAACAAATGTGATTCATCTTGAGGGCCACACAAATGTGATTCATCTTGAGGGCCACACAAATGTGATTCATCTTGAGGGCCACACAAATGTGATTCATCTTGAGGGCCACACAAATGTGATTCATCTTGAGGGCCACACAAATGTGATTCATCTTGAGGGCCACACAAATGTGATTCATCTTGAGGGCCACACAAATGTGATTCATCTTGAGGGCCACACAAATGTGATTCATCTTGAGGGCCACACAAATGTGACTCATCTTGAGGGCCACGCATATCTGACTCATCTTGAGGGGTCACACAAATCTGATTCATCTTGAGGGCCACACAAATGTGATTCATCTTGAGGGCCACTTAAATGTGACTCATCTTGAGGGCCACACAAATGTGATTCATCTTGAGGGCCACTTAAATGTGACTCATCTTGAGGGCCACACAAATTCAATGCAAGGACAGTATATGGCAGTAGGGCCGCAGGCTAGTCACCGCTGCACTACGATCTTTATATGTACAATTTCAAGCTAAATGATTTAATAAATCAATACTGAATTAAGTTACCTGATTCTTATAATAAATCAATTCAACAGTACAAGGCGGAACTTTCTCTATAAAACCTAAAAGACGATCATCCATATAGACATAATATCATCAGAACGCAACACACATCAGTTTATGCCACAGCAGAAAGCAAAGCATCACTGGACAGAATATTTATCTATTATCCCTTAATAAGTATAGAAAAAACATATGCTGTTAGGTAACTACCAGACCACACTGTTACGACTTTTGTTCTCACCATCATAAGGACTGTGTCAGCTATGACATTTTGTAACAGATAGACAAGCACATAGACGTTTGCACACTCTATAACACTGTCAACAGATGGTACTTGAGTAATTACTCTGCCACCATTCAGAAAATCTATATTGTCTGTGACGCAGTTGCACTGATTAACATCTACCACTGAAGTGTTAGAAACTAACGGGGAATTTATTAATATTGAAACATTACTGCAAATAAAACATGTCTAAATAATAATGATGATAATAAATATAATAATGTTAGTATGACTTTATTCCCAAAAAAGAGAAAGAAAGAGAGAGAGAAGAAAAGCATTATTATATCTGGTAGAGATCATATTATGTACAACGTTTTGGGGTAAAGGATAAAACTTATTTATAAATATCTTTCCAGTTTGAATGTAGGATCATGAAGACTAATAAGCTGAGGTATTATACAGGAAAGCTTGAAATGTGAATTAATATGTATTGTTATTTTAATTAGGTTGAAACGGTTTTACATAGTAGGTTTTTTGCAGTTTAAACATGAGTTACCTCATATCAAGCTTCATGGGTTACCTCATAGTAAGCTTCATGGGTTACCTCATATCAAGCTTCATGAATTACCTCATATCAAGCTTCATGGGTTACCTCATATCAAGCTTCATGGGGTAACCTCATATCAAGCTTCATGGGTTACCTCATAGTAAGCTTCATGGGTTACCTCATAGTAAACTTCATGGGTTACCTCATATCAAGTTTCATGGGTTACCTCATAGTAAACTTCATGGGTTACCTCATATCAAGCTTCATGGGTTACCTCATAGCAAGCTTCATGGGTTAACTCATATCAAGCTTCATAGGTTACCTCATATCAAGCTTCATGGGTTACCTAATATCAAGCTTCATGGATTACCTCATATCAAGCTTCATGGATTACCTCATACCAAGCTTCATGGATTACCTCATATCAAGCTTCATGGGTTACCTCATATCAAGCTTCATGGATTACCTCATATCAAGCTTCATGGGTTACCTCATATCAAGCTTCATGGGTTACCTCATGTCAAGCTTCATGGGTTACCTCATATCAAGCTTCACGGATTATCTCATATCAAGCTTCATGGGTTACCTCATATCAAGCTTCATGGGTTACCTCATATCAAGCTTCATGGGTTACCTCATATCAAGCTTTGCGGATTACCTCATATCAAGCTTCATGGGTTACCTCATATCAAGCTTTATGGGTTACCTCATATCAAGCATCATGAGTTACCTCATATCAAGCTTCATGGGTTACCTCATATCAAGTTTCATGGGTTACCTCATAGTAAACTTCATGGGTTACCTCATATCAAGCTTCATGGGTTACCTCATAGCAAGCTTCATGGGTTAACTCATATCAAGCTTCATAGGTTACCTCATATCAAGCTTCATGGGTTACCTAATATCAAGCTTCATGGATTACCTCATATCAAGCTTCATGGATTACCTCATACCAAGCTTCATGGATTACCTCATATCAAGCTTCATGGGTTACCTCATATCAAGCTTCATGGATTACCTCATATCAAGCTTCATGGGTTACCTCATATCAAGCTTCATGGGTTACCTCATGTCAAGCTTCATGGGTTACCTCATATCAAGCTTCACGGATTATCTCATATCAAGCTTCATGGGTTACCTCATATCAAGCTTCATGGGTTACCTCATATCAAGCTTCATGGGTTACCTCATATCAAGCTTTGCGGATTACCTCATATCAAGCTTCATGGGTTACCTCATATCAAGCTTTATGGGTTACCTCATATCAAGCATCATGAGTTACCTCATATCAAGCTTCATGGGTTACCTCATATCAAGTTTCATGGGTTACCTCATATCAAGTTTCATGGGTTACCTCATATCAAGCTTCATGGGTTACCTCATATCAAGTTTCATGGGTTACCTCATATCAAGCTTCATGGGTTACCTCATATCAAGCTTCATGGGTTACCTCATATCAAGCTTCATGGGTTACCTCATGTCAAGTTTCATGGGTTATCTCATATCAAGCTTCATGGGTTACCTCATATCAAGCTTCATGGGTTACCTCATATCAAGCTTCATGGGTTACCTCATATCAAGTTTCATGGGTTACCTCATGTCAAGCTTCATGGATTACCTCATATCAAGTTTCATGGGTTACCTCATATCAAGTTTCATGGGTTACCTCATATCAAGCTTCATGGGTTACCTCATATCAAGCTTCATGGGTTACCTCATATCAAGCTTCATGGGTTACCTCATGTCAAGCTTCATGGGTTATTTCATATCAAGTTTCATGGGCTACCTCATATCAAGTTTCATGGGTTACCTCATATCAAGCTTCATGGGTTACCTCATATCAAGCTTCATGGGTTACCTCATATCAAGCTTCATGGGTTACCTCATATCAAGCTTCATGGGTTACCTCATATCAAGCTTCATGGGTTACCTCATATCAAGCTTCATGGGTTACCTCATATCAAGCTTCATGGGTTACCTCATATCAAGCTTCATGAGTTACCTCATAGTAAGTTTCATGGGTTACCTCATATCAAGCTTCATGGGTTACCTCATATCAAGCTTCATGGGTTACCTCATATCAAGCTTCATGGGTTACCTCATATCAAGCTTCATGGGTTACCTCATATCAAGCTTCATGGGTTACCTCATATCAAGCTTCATGGGTTACCTCATATCAAGCTTCATGGGTTACCTCATAGTAAGTTTCATGGGTTACCTCATATCAAGCTTCATGGGTTACCTCATATCAAGCTTCATGGGTTACCTCATATCAAGCTTCATGAGTTACCCCATAGTAAGTTTCATGGGTTACCTCATATCAAGCTTCATGGGTTACCTCATATCAAGCTTCATGGGTTACTTCATATCAAGCTTCATGGGTTACCTCATATCAAGCTTCATGGGTTACCTCATATCAAGCTTCATGGGTTACCTCATATCAAGCTTCATGAGTTACCTCATAGTAAGTTTCATGGGTTACCTCATATCAAGCTTCATGGGTTACCTCATATCAAGCTTCATGGGTTACCTCATATCAAGCTTCATGGGTTACCTCATATCAAGCTTCATGGGTTACCTCATATCAAGCTTCATGGGTTACCTCATATCAAGCTTCATGAGTTACCTCATAGTAAGTTTCATGGTTTACCTCATATCAAGCTTCATGAGTTACCTCATAGTAAGTTTCATGGGTTACCTCACAGCAAGCTTTATGGAATGGCACAATAATTTAGGAATGGCACAATAATTTAGGAATGGCACAATAATTTAGAGATGGACAATGGATAATCACCTTATAATCAGTAAATACAAAAATAAGAATATTACAAAGGTAAGTCATACTTAAAGATGAACCGAGAATAAAATAGAGTGGATCCATAAAGCAATATAAATAAGTCAATTCTGTTAGTAAATACCATTATAAAAAATAAGATTAATTTTAATTTACACAAGATTAATGGGAATGATGAAACTATTTTTTTTTTTAATTTCAAAATATTGAGCTGAGGTTTCAAGTTTGAGGAGGCAGTTATTAGAATGGAATTCAAATACATATCAAATAAATTTGTGCAATACTTGGACTTGACATTCCTCATTTTTGAAAATGTTTGATGACAAGGTTAGTGATTATTATTATAATCAAAAAGAAGCGCTAAGCCACAAGGGCTATACAGCATCAAGGTTAGTGAGCTGAGGTGTCTTCGGATAAGGTCAGCTTTTGCTAGCAAACAATTATACTGCTTAAGAGACGTCATTACTAAGAAAAGTTAGGTTATTGTTAGATTGAGGTAAATTAGGCACTGTCATTTTATTGATTTACTAAGATTAATTTGGCAAAACTGAGTAACATTAAGAGGTGCACAATATGAAGTAAATATAGTATTAACATCATCAAGAAGAGAACAGAAGTTCTGAGGCTTCGCTGTGGATAAAGAGAGAGAGTCGTCCTGTACAGAGTTGTAAGGTCGTGAGATGTACACAGTAGAGGGTAGGCACTGGTATGCACGAAGGCTCGCACTGGACACTGGTGGTGACGTCAGGTAGTCACGTTAGAACACTTCACTACACAACGTGGGGAGTGGGTAGCAAGAGGTAATCACACTGGAACACATCGGAATGGTGGTGAAGTGTACATAAAGGCACGTCGCTATAAACTGCTGGTGACAGAAGATGGACATATTAGAACCCCTCATTACACGATAGTGGTAGCAGGAAGTACAACACAGCACGTCACTGCACAGTGGTGATGACAGGAAGTACAACGTCACAGCACATCACTACACAGTGGTAGTGGCAGGAAGGACATCACAGCACGTCACTACACAGTGGGGATGGCAGAAAGTATAACATCACAGTTTGTTACTACACAGTGGTGGAAGCACGTCACTACACATTGGTGGTGGAAGGAAGTATAGCATCACATCTGATCACTACACGATAGTCTCAGACGACACAGGGTCATACGTGTACACGGAGTCATCCTTATCTGTTCCTGAGGGGAAAGGGAAGGCGGGTAAAAGCTCCGACTCAAAGGAAGGTCAGTGGAAAAAGCTAGCTGGCCAGGCTGCTGAGCCAGGTCCCCGCTATGAGAGTTACCTACCTTGACGTAGGTAACATTTTGTTTTGCTATAATAGTAAGCAACCCGTCCTAACACAAACTTCAATTTCTCCCAAACGATTTTAAGTAAACTTTTCGCTTTACATCATTCAAAACAGGTTTGGTTAGGTTAAAGACTGCCGTCTATAAGGAAATTTTTAACTGTTTATGACATACTTTAAGGCCAATAAATATAATTAAACTGTGAGTAGAAAAAGAAGATTCACTTAGTACTCGTTAAAATCGTAATCCAAGCAATCATGATTTTATTCCAGTGTCACAGTAACACATCTGATGGTCTTAGCCACTGTGGTATACTAACGTTGAATATGAGGCTAGACTACAGTAAGTGGTACGCGAGTATCTTAAAACGAAAGGAGTGAGTAAGAAGAGGTGGAAGTGTTGGAGAGAATGTTTCTAGACTGTTGAATGTGGATGATGAAATGAAGGCAGAAATTTCGTGATTGGGACATATAAGAATAAGTAAAGAGCGAGGAGTGAAAAAGATAGTTGAAAGCGAAAAAAAATCCAGGCGAGGTGGGGAGAGATTAAGAGTGAAGTGCTGAACGCAAGTGAGGGATAAAGTGCTGGAATGATTGGTGTGTTTATTCAGTGTGTGTGTGTGTGTGTGTGTGTGTGTGTGTGTGTGTACTCAAGTAATTGTACTCACCTAATTGTGGTTGCAGGGGTCGAGACTCAGCTCCTGGCCCCGCCTCTTCACCGACCGCTACTAGGTCCTCTCTCCCCCTGCTCCATGAGCTTTATCATACCTCGTCTTAAACCTATGTATAGTTCCTGCCTCCACTACATCGCTTGCCAGACTATTCCACTTCCTAACTACTCTATGACTGAAGAAATACTTCCTAACATCCCTTTGACTCATCTGAGTCTTCAGCTTCCAATTGTGACCCCTTGTTTCTGTGTCCCATCTCTGGAACATCCTGTCTCTGTCCACCTTGTCTATTCCACGCAGTATTTTGTATGTCGTTATCATGTCTCCCCTGACCCTCCTGTCCTCCAGTGTTGTCAGACCGATTTCCCTTAACCTTTCTTCATAGGACATTCCCCTTAGCTCTGGAACTAGCCTTGTTGCAAACCTTTGCACTTTCTCTAATTTCTTGACGTGTTTGACCAGGTGTGGGTTCCAAACTGGTGCTGCGTACTCCAGTATGGGCCTGACGTACACAGTGTATAAAGTCTTGAACGATTCCTTACTGAGGTACCGGAACGCTATTCTCAGGTTTGCCAAGCGCGCATATGCCGCATCAGTTATCTGGTTAATGTGTGCTTTTGGCGATGTACTCGGTATTATACTCACTCCTAGGTCTTTCTCCTTGAGTGAGGTTTGCAGCCTTTGGCCTCCTAGCCTATACTCTGTCTGCAGTCTTCTTTGCCCTCCTCCTATCTTCATGACTTTGCATTTGGCGGGGTTAAATTCTAGGAGCCAGTTCTGGACCACACATCCAGCCTGTCCAGGTCTCTTTGTAGACCTGTCTGGTCCTGTGTGTGTGTGTGTGTGGGTGTGTGTGTGTGTGTGTGTGTGTGTGTGTGTGTGTGTGTGTGTGTGTGTGTGTGTGTGTGTGATAGAAGAAAGTTTGCCCAGGTATTAGCAGACAGCATGTATAATTCCTTTGTTTAATGACAGAAAAAACAAGAAAATATACGTAATATTTGAGATTAACCATGTTCAGAATGTCAGGTAAAGTGTATTGTCGAATTATATTTAGAATAGTGATTAGGACAAAGATGTATGATTGCCAAAGAGCAGAGAGCCTTCAGAAGGCATGTTGGTGCTTCGCGCACTGAAGAACGTAAGTGAACGTATTCTCTTAAAAAAAAAGGGAGAGGAGTTGTCTGTTACATTAATGAACTTGAAAACAAAGAGATACTTTAATGTTTATAGACGAGGTTGTAAGAGAAGTGAATGTTAGTATGCTAATTAATGTCTGATATTAAACAAAAAGGAATATGATATAAGTAGAGAATTGACATAGATAATGTTTGTAGGTATTAGAAGTCTATTACGACTCACGAAATCGTAATGACACGATTGCAAACAAACCATACCCCGGCCGGGATTGAACCCGCGGTCAGAGAGTCTCAAAACTCCAGACCGTCGCGTTAGCCACTAGACCAGCTAGCCACAATAAGATTCGTCCAACTAGGTATATTTCTACACCATAGGAAGGTTAGCACAGGCACCACTGTGACCACAAATGTAAGTTTTTACAGACGAATCTCCAGCTAGCGTGGCCGTGACGAACTCTAGTTGGTCTAGTGGCTAACGCGACGGTCTGGAGTTTTGAGACTCTCTGACCGCGGGTTCAATCCAGGCCGGGGTATGGTTTTTTAAGGCTATTACGAGATTTAGAAGAGATGTTGCAGGGGATGGTGAGAGAGTTTGGAAGTGTGTGTAAAATAAAGAAAATGAAAGTAAACCCGAATGAGAGGAAGATGATCATTACATGTATAAGTAATGAAACATTGGAATGCATTTAGATGAATAAAGCACAAGTGCAACACACGGGAATGTTTTCGTATCTGTGACTCCGTCTGCAACTGCTTAACGTTACGATCCTCGTCCATCTACTTTAGATTTGTCATTACTGAGGGACAGAACAATGATCAAGGTTCAGGGACTGATCATTTCAAGTTATACTTTTCACGTCTTCCACAATTTATACTCTGCATTAAATTCCCGCTGCGCATTAGACACCCAAATGTTGCTTATGTCTTAATCATCTACAAGTATAGTACTTGTCGCTTTTTGAATGCCATTAATATTGGAATGTATTTAGATAACTGGAAGATGGGCTTGTGAAGGATGATGTACATTATAGTTTAAAGATGAAGGACAAGCGAGTATTGAGAAACCTGTGAAAAGAAAGGAATTTGCAACTAGAAATAAAAAAAAAGTGAAAGGAGCATCGTGTAGTATTTCCGACGCTTTTAAATGGATAAAAGTCACGACCATTAAATTTGCAACTAGGAGGAGGCTGAAGACACCGGAAACACCGCGTTCAATATTAGGCAGAAAGGGAACGTGAAAAACTGATGTCACAAAGGTTAGGTATGAAAACAATAATTCGAAGAGAGGAATATATGTTGTTGAGAGGGTTTGACTGCAGTAAGATTAGCTTAAGATAAGTTGATTGAGAGGTTGGATGGAAGGTGAAAGGAATAACCGAGGTAAAGGTAAAATGAGGAGTATTGGGAGGCTTGGACTTGCACATCCAGCAGGTATATGTGAGTATTTTAGGTCGGAGTGATGACAAATAGTTTTCTGGGATTTGATGTGCTGTTGGAGTGGAATCAGGTTTTTAAGTCGAGAGGGAATGATGCAATAAATAAAATGAATGGATAATTTTTCACCCTTATAAAACACGTGTTGACTGACTAAACTACACTAAATGGCATATAATACGTAGCAGTGTTAAGAACATCATTACTGAGCAAATAATTCTATCATTATTAAGACTGAATTTGATTTTAAGTTCTCAGTTCGATATAATTATCAATAAAATGAACTGAAGTTCCAATCTTTCTTTGGTCTGAGGGAATGTTATGAGCGAGGGAGGGTGAGGGAGGGTGAGGGAGGCACCTCACACAGGAGGGTGAGGGAGGCACCTCACACAGGAGGGTGAGGGAGGCACCTCACACAGGAGGGTGAGGGAGGCACCTCACACAGGAGGGTGAGGGAGGCACCTCACACAGGAGGGTGAGGGAGGCACCTCACACAGGAGGGTGAGGGAGGCACCTCACACAGGAGGGTGAGGGAGGCACCTCACACAGGAGGGTGAGGGAGGCACCTCACACAGGAGGGTGAGGGAGGCACCTCACACAGGAGGGTGAGGGAGGCACCTCACACAGGAGGGTGAGGGAGGCACCTCACACAGGAGGGTGAGGGAGGCACCTCACACAGGAGGGTGAGGGAGGCACCTCACACAGGAAGGTGAGGGAGGCACCTCACACAGGAGGGTGAGGGAGGCACCTCACACAGGAGGGTGAGGGAGGCACCTCACACAGGAGGGTGAGGGAGGCACCTCACACAGGAGGGTGAGGGAGGCACCTCACACAGGAGGGTGAGGGAGGCACCTCACACAGGAGGGTGAGGGAGGCAACTCACACAGGAGGGTGAGGGAGGCACCTCACACAGGAGGGTGAGGGAGGCACCTCACACAGGAGGGTGAGGGAGGCACTTCACACAGGAGGGTGAGGGAGGCACCTCACACAGGAGGGTGAGGGAGGCACCTCACACAGGAGGGTGAGGTAGGCACCTCACACAGGAAGGTGAGGGAGGCACCTCACACAGGAGGGTGAGGGAGGCACCTCACACAGGAGGGTGAGGGAGGCACCTCACACAGGAGGGTGAGGGAGGCACCTCACACAGGAGGGTTAGAGAGACACCTAACACAGGAGGGTGAGGGAGGCACCTCACACAGCAAGGTTAGGGAGGCACCTAACACAGGAGGGGTGGGAGGCACCTCACACAGAAGAGTGAGGGAGGCACCTCAAACAGGAGAGTGAGGGAGACACCTCACACAGGAGAGTGAGGGAGACACCTCAAACAGGAGAGTGAGGGAGGCACCTCAAACAGGAGAGTGAGGGAGACACCTCAAACAGGAGAGTGAGGGAGGCGGCTCACACAGGAGGGGTGGGGAGGCACCTCACACAGGAGAGTGAGGGAGGCACCTCAAACAGGAGAGTGAGGGAAACATCTCAAACAGGAGAGTGAGGGAGACACATCAAACAGGAGAGTGAGGGAGGCGCCTCACACAGGAAGGGGTGGGGAGGCACCTCACACAGGAGGGGATGGGGAGGAAGGGTAACATCACATATCATAGTGTCTCAGGAAGCACTCAGAGGGCCGGGAACCACGACAGTCGTGCAGAGAGACGTCGACCACACCTGAGGCTCTGCGGCGACGACCCAGGATCTTCTTGAAGCCCAGTCTGAAGTTGTCACTGAAGCCACCGTAGAGCAGAGGGTTGAGGGCCGAGTTAGAGTAGCCGAGGAAGTAAGCCCAGAAGAGCGCTGGCTCGAACCACCACGGCAGCTATAGGACACAAGTACATAATGAGTAAGAATCATGCGAGAATTTGAGTTTTTTTATCTATTTTAAAGACCATGGGTAAAAACACCACATTAGGCCAATATTTTACTTGGAACAAACGTGCATGAAGTCGATGAAAGAAGCACCAGAGTATCAGGTGATATACATCATCGCAGCGAGGGAGAGGGGCAGGTGTAGGAGAATTAAGTGGACGAGTGTTAAGTGAGGTTCCTGATTAACTTAAGCTGCTAAAATATTATTTTGTCATGCGGTAATGAATCTTCCTTGTTTAATTTCTCTCTCTTCCGCTGATATATTACCTGGAGAGGGTTTCGGGGGTCAACGCTCCCGCAGCCTGTGACCAGGCCTCGTGGTGAACCAGGGCCTGATCAACCAGGTTGTTACCGTCAGGCGCACGGAAACCGACATACGAACCACAGCCCGGCTGGGCAGGTACTGACTAGGTGCCTGTCCAGCGCCTTCTTGAAGACAGCCATATGTTGGTGCTCTTTTCAAAGAGACATGATCAAGATCTATACTTCTGGAAAATTGTCTGTGAGAAAGGCTTGATCTTGAGATATATATATATATATATATATATATATGCAAAACAACCACTCTGAAAGAATAGAGAAATTCCAAGCGCTTTCGTGACTACTCACATTATCAAGGAACTATGAAAGTAAAGCATCCAAGGAAGGTATATAAGGGGGTCTGGCCAACACCTCACTATCAGATCCCACAACGGTTAAACACCTGACGCGCGCCGACCCAACTGGACAGGTCCTTTGCACAACTCACCAACAAACTATTCTACCCAAGAAAATTTCTCTATTCTTTCAGAGAGGTTGTTTGGCATATTCTGAAATCACCTGTTTACTGTGATCTTATTGCATATATATATATATATATATATATATATATATATATATATATATATATATATATATATATATATATATATATATATATATATATATATATATATATATATATATATGAAGAATATTGAAGAGGCTTTTATATTATTCGTTTAGCTCTCATGGATTTAGATGCGAATCCTAAATAAATGACCAGAGCCTTTTTTCAAAATCTCGAAGCCATCTTCGGAAACACTAAATATTTTAGTAAATAGAAAAAAAATCTTGAAGCATTTTAATAACATAAAAATATTCACTTGGCCTTTCACGAAAAGATCTTAAATCTGACTCGAGAAATCATAACACATAAACATCTCAGGGGGCGGAAAGGACTCGACCAGTGATGACAAGGTGGTCCTAAAATCTGCACTGGTCCCTTGAATATATAATGTTTGATTAAGGTATAGCATATAGTTAAAGACTAACGTTTTTTTCGTGAAAATACCCAAGGGGTGAAATGAAAAATGATTACAATATTCTGTATTGTCCAATTGCGAGAGATCCTCTGTTCTGCTCTGTTATATATAATCTCTGAATAGCTGCTTCTTCTACCCACCTCTTCCTAGCTTGTTCTAGTTTCAGAGTGTTAACTGCTGTTTCGTTCTGGTCCAGTGTGAGACAGTGTAGGTTCCCAGGAGTAGCACAGTCATTTTTGGTAATGGGTTTCGAAGATCATGTGTAACGTAGTTATGACTTACGAACTCTTAATAAAGCTATTGCAAATAAATCACATAACGGATAGGGGTCGATTTCACGGCAGACTTGGAAGTTTTAGGACGCGTCTACCATAGGTTTGATCCTCCTGTTCTGTAATCTGCTCATAACTTGTGTCTAGATCTATGGAAGTTGACAGTGATGTCTTTGATACTGTTAAGTTTCAGTGATGTTTAATCGACGAACATCTAATATAAACGACCAGATTTTGAATATAAACTTTGTGAATTAGATTTTCTTCCTAAATTAACTTTTTATTTATACATATGTAAACTGGTGGTGCTAGTGAATTATATTTTATTTAATAATTAATATTTTTTGTGAAGTGGGAATCAGACAGCTCCTATTGACGAGACATAAAAAAATTACCAGAGATGTTTATTGAACTAAGAAATACAGCCTGACTTTTTAACTTTATTAAAAAACCGGCAACTCTTTACCTGATGTTGGTAAAATATCCCGAGTACTGGGTAGCGCTGAGTACTGATTAGTGCTAAGTATTGTGTAGAGCACAGTGCCTGGTACTGTAATGTTGTGTAGAGCACAGTACCTAGCAGTACAGTATTATGTAGAGCAGAGTACATGGTACTGTAATGTTGTGTAGGGCACAATACCTGGCACTACAGTACTGTGTAGAGCACAGTACCTGACACTACAGTACTGTGTAGAGCACAGCACCTGATACTACAGTACTGTGTAGAGCACAGTACCTGGCACTACAGTACTGTGTACAGCACAGTACCTGACACTACAGTACTGTGTAGAGCACAGCACCTGACACTACAGTACTGTGTAGAGCACAGCACCTGACACTACAGTACTGTGTAGAGCACAGTACCTGGCACTACAGTACTGTGTAGAGCACAGTACCTGACACTACAGTACTGTGTAGAGCACAGTACCTGACACTACAGTACTGTGTAGAGCACAGTACCTGGCACTACAGTACTGTGTAGAGCACAGTACCTGGCACTACAGTACTGTGTAGAGCACAGTACCTGACACTACAGTACTGTGTAGAGCACAGTACCTGACACTACAGTACTGTGTAGAGCACAGTACCTGACACTACAGTACTGTGTAGAGCACAGTACCTGACACTACAGTACTGTGTAGAGCACAGTACCTGGCACTACAGTACTGTGTAGAGCACAGTACCTGACACTACAGTACTGTGTAGAGCACAGTACCTGACACTACAGTACTGTGTAGAGCACAGTACCTGGCACTACAGTACTGTGTAAAGCACAGTACCTGACACTACAGTACTGTGTAGAGCACAGTACCTGACACTACAGTACTGTGTAGAGCACAGTACCTGGCACTACAGTACTGTGTAGAGCACAGCACCTGACACTAAAGTACTGTGTAGAGCACAGTACCTGACACTACAGTACTGTGTAGAGCACAGTACCTGGCACTACAGTACTGTGTAGAGCACAGTACCTGACACTACAGTACTGTGTAGAGCACAGTACCTGGCACTACAGTACTGTGTAGAGCACAGTACCTGACACTACAGTACTGTGTAGAGCACAGTACCTGACACTACAGTACTGTGTAGAGCACAGTACCTGACACTACAGTACTGTGTAGAGCACAGCACCTGACACTACAGTACTGTGTAGAGCACAGTACCTGGCACTACAATACTGTGTAGAGCACAGCACCTGACACTACAGTACTGTGTAGAGCACAGCACCTGACACTACAGTACTGTGTAGAGCACAGTACCTGACACTACAGTACTGTGTAGAGCACAGTACCTGACACTACAGTACTGTGTAGAGCACAGTACATGGTACTATAATGTTATGTAGAGCACAGTACCTGGCACTACAGTACTGTGTAGAGCACAGTACCTGGCACTACAGTACTGTGTAGAGCACAGCACCTGACACTACAGTACTGTGTAGAGCACAGTACCTGACACTACAGTACTGTGTAGAGCACAGTACCTGGCACTACAGTACTGTGTAGAGCACAGTACCTGACACTACAGTACTGTGTAGAGCACAGTACCTGGCACTACAGTACTGTGTAGAGCACAGTACCTGACACTACAGTACTGTGTAGAGCACAGTACCTGAGACTACAGTACTGTGTAGAGCACAGTACCGGGCGCCACACAGTACTGTGCAGAGCACAGTGCCGAGCGCCACACAGTACTGTGTAGAGCACAGTACCAGGCGCTACACAGTACTGTGCAGTGCACGGTACCAGGCGCCACACAGTACTGTGTAGAGGACAGTACCAGGCGCCACACAGTACTGTGTAGAGCACAGTACCAGGCGCCACACAGTACTGTGTAGAGCACAGTACCAGGCGCCACACAGTACTGTGTAGAGCACAGTACCGGGCGCCACACAGTACTGTGTAGAGCACAGTACCAGGCGCCACACAGTACTGTGTAGAGCACAGTACCAGGCGCCACACAGTACTGTGTAGAGCACAGTACCGGGCGCCACACAGTACTGTGTAGAGCACAGTACCGGGCGCCACACAGTACTGTGTAGAACACAGTACCAGGCGCCGCAGAGTACTGTGTAGAGCACAGTACCAGGCGCCACACAGTACTGTGTAGAGCACAGTACCGGGCGCCACACAGTACTGTGTAGAGCACAGTACCAGGCGCCACACAGTACTGTGTAGAGCACAGTACCGTGCGCCACACAGTACTGTGTAGAGCACAGTACCAGGCGCCACACAATACTGTATAGAGCACAGTACCAGGCGCCACACAGTACTGTGTAGAGCACAGTACCGGGCGCCACACAGTACTGTGTAGAGCACAGTACCAGGCGCCACACAGTACTGTATAGAGCACAGTACCAGGCGCCACACAGTACTGTGTAGAGCACAGTACCAGGCGCCACACAGTACTGTGTAGAGCACAGTACCAGGCGCCACACAGTACTGTGTAGAGCACAGTACCAGGCGCCACACAGTACTGTGTAGAGAATTCCACCTACCATATAATCCACTGAGAGGTCGTAAATAATGAGAGCGTGCAGGGGTGTCCAACAGACGCTGAAGGCCAGGAGAACCATGGCTGTCATCTTCACGATCTGACCACAACCAGAAATTAACATATATTTCAAACATTATATTAAGAAATAACGTTTGTAGAATAAGAAAAAGAAATTTTAGTTAATCGTTATTTCTGAAACATGTTAAATATAACTTTGCTTTAAATCATATGTAAAAATTTGGTTAATATTTCTTAAATTTTTTTTTATTTCTTTGATTACTGTGAAAGGAGATAATGACTCATGTTGTATAATGGTGAGTGAAATTCAGTTCTTATGGTCTATTGGTCTCTCAAACCTAATTTAATAATATTAAAAATTTGTGTATGTATTATTGGCGTGTATGATGATTATATATATATATATATATATATATATATATATATATAATGAAAGAGAGAGACTACCATCTGTCAGAGGCCAAGTGTTGATAGACACTTGAACTGTTTTATGTTAGAAGAATGTGTGTGTATGTGTGAGCTGACCTTGCGTCTGGCTCTGGCGTGAGGTTCAGGTGTGATGGAGGTACCAGAGGCTGCATCACTGGGCCCTCTCCTGGCACACCACAGATGATAGATGATCAGAGTGTAAGCCAGGCCCATCACCACCCCCGGCACGAAGAACAACGTCGCCAGGAGCTGACACCAGCACAGTTGCAAGACAAGTAGTACAACTACCCACTAAGAATATGTGCAACTCAATGAAATTAAAAAAAATATTCTTAGTGACAGATATTCCTATAGTGAGCAATAAATTCATATATAAACATTGCATACCTTATGACTGGTGTTTTCTGTTTTATTCATGTATCTATATCAATGTGTATAATCCAGATTTTAATATTGCGGAGGGAAAAATAAGAATATGATATATTATGATTATTTAAAATAACAAAAAAAATAAAAAAAATAACTGATCAGAAGACAAAATAATTATTTCAAAGAAACAAACTTAGTGAATTATGAAGATGAAGTGGAAAAATAAAATATCAAATTCTAAAGCATGGCAATAATGTTAAGACTCAAGAGATTAAGGAAACAACTCGAGTGAGAGAAGATGGCAACACAAAACTCTACTGAGCCTGTTGCGAATTATTAAGTGTGTGTGTGTGTGTGTGTGTGTGTATATATATATATATATATATATATATATATATATAGAAATATATATATAGATATATATATATATATATATATAATCAAGCACGCATGTACCACAGACGACGACTCAAGAGTTAGAACAACATAAAATTTACACGCTCAACCAACTTGGTAATTACAGTTTGGTAATTACACACTGAGGGAGGGAAGGGGGGCGGCAAGACAAAGAGATGAGTAACACCCTTACTAGCATCTTTGTACCCACTCCACCACTCACCATCTACCACTATTCTTGTGCCCACTCCACCGCTCTTACCATCTACCACTATATCTTTGTGCCCACTCCACCACTCTTACCATCTACCACTATCCTTATGCCCACCCCACCGTTTACAATCTACTACCTTCCTTATACCCTCTCCACCACATCATATCACGTTCTCCATTTATCACCACGACTAGTTTCCACTACGCTTCACTTCCAGCCCTTCCCACTATCTACACTTTTTCCAGTTACACTCAAATTATCCCTCATCTTCTTCCTCAAACTCACAACACATACATTCTCCAACCACAAACTATAACCGAGCAACTACTTTCCGTAACCACATAGTCCAATGATTCACCCCTCGCTCATTACATCCTCTCCCACTACATAATACCAGAGATGCCCTTCAGCTATACATTCCAGTAGGAGAGACACCTGAGCCCTTTCAAACTTCCTGGACAAACTTCTTGATACTTCTTGAAAATAAAGAGTATTGTGTGAAAATTTAGAGAAACCATTAACCTCTTTAACAGATACTGCAGAGGCTACACATCAGAGTCAGTAGAAACAAGAGAATCTAAGGTAATAATAACATTTAATGTATAAAATTGAAAGAATGACGGCCAGGAAAGGAATATGTATTGAAAGTAGCAATAAAGAATAAATACAACCATTGATAACGAGAATTTTGATTAAAAATTAAAATGAAATATGAACAGGAATCACAAATAGTATCAAAACTATGAAGACAAAACCTAATGGTGGTATTAATCAGAAACTTCATGAAATAACATGTTCAGGGTTTTGAGGAGAGGACGTCTCAAGAAAGACTGAGTCTAGTCTTCGTACTCAGTAAAGTAGATAGGCAAAAAAATTGAATATGAGAAATCACTTCGATCCAGCGACCACAAGGCTCTGAGTTTTGACCACCTGGTGGAGGCGGAGGATGGAGAGAAGTGAGACCAGCGGGTTGTAAGCAAAATAACTATATGAGAAGTAATCACGAAAGGATGAGAGTTCCTGAATAAAGTATAGAGGGAAAGAAGAATGTAAAGTAAAACAAAACACGGGACGAAGAAGAGGTACTGAAGACACGCAAGCACAACACAGACAACTTCACATTAACAAGGACGAATGTGAGAGAGACAATGGTTTACAAAGAAGTGTAATAAGGCAAAGGTTCAGAAATCGACACGTACAAAAAAGTAGAATGTTAGAAAACTTGTTACTAGGCTGAGCTACGGTCACTTATATAAGGATAAAAAAAAGAATCATATAGACAGTTATTAATGTTCATACTAGCCGATGCCAAAACATAATAAAAGTGATACCAACAGCCACACAGGATGGAACAAAACAATAATGCACCAGTAAACTGACATAGAAGGGTCAGGGAAGAATGCACAAAACTGAACGGAAAGCTCGAAGATGTTTTTCATTAAGGAATCAGAGAAAAACCCAAAAAAAGAAAGAGAAAAGGGATAAGTAATAAATAGTAAAGCAAAATAAAATGACAAAGAAATAAATTAAACATGTAAGAAAATAATATAAGAGAGGCACTGGGACCAGACAGAACACGACTCTGGGCAGTGCCAGCAGGACTAAATAAAATGTGCATCCCATGGTGAGGATTTACAGCAAGTCAATAGAAACAGGACAACTGACAGAGAAAAGGCAGACGAGATCCCAAAATACTAAAAGCAAACAGACAGAGAGTAATCAGTAGGATAATCAGATTTGTTGCGAGGAGGAGGAAGAGGGTATCTCTAATTACGTGAAACAAGGCCCCTTCACCAGCTTCAAGGCACCCCCTTGAAGCGAACAATGTAAATGTATACCGGATTTACCTGATTTTAATGTACACCTAATTACCTTAAATCCTACGATACAATGAACTATCTTTAAGAGTGGACAACTGCACTCGGGCAGTGTATTTAAGTTACTGACATTCACATCTAACCCACATATGGAGAAGAAACCCTGGACGACTGCTTTGGTTCATTCCAGGTCAATATCATTATCAAGCCTGGATTTGATAATTATCCAAGATTGACCGAAATATCGTTTTAAGTTTCCTCTCCAAATAAGATGTGAATTGTTCCAGCCTCGGTGTAGTGGCTTAAATACCTCTAAGCAGACGAAGTACAGTAGCCACTGCCTCCTATGGTGTGTTGCCTTAGAGGGAAGGTAACACCTGGTGTGCTGCTGGACTGAGGTTGGCCTCCCAGGAGAGTTTATGCGATACTGTACATACTTAAATATTCACAAATATTCCACGGTTAGAAATAAATATTAAGAGTGACGTTTCGGTTCAGCCTGAACCATTATCAAACCACCACTGAGAGAGGAAAGGGGAGTAAGCCAGAAGACAAATCAGGTAAAGAAGTTATGAGACAGACGAGGTCAGGAGGGAAAAAACAACATTAGGAAAAATGTTTGGAAGGAACAGCATCAACAAAGACACAATCAGGACCAAGTTTCATAGTAGGAATGTTGTGTATCAGGACCGATTTTTTTAATATAACGTCTGTGAAGGCTAGAATATAAATTTGCATATACGTCAACAGGTTGCAGGGAGCCAACAAATAATTAAGTCTCACCAGGATGCGGTAGTAGTTGAAGATCTGCCGGTGGGTGTCGCTGCATAGGAAGTCTGCGCAGCTTTCCTCGTGAAGGTCGTTCCACTACACAGTTACAACATGGGAACAAAAAGATATATAAAAGGCTCGATACCTGATCCATGAGCATGTATTTTTTCCACAGGAATTTATTACCTGATTTGATTTCCTCGGGAGGTTCCGTACAAGAGTTTATGGCTCTTCACATAATAATAATAATAATAATAATAATAATAATAATAATAATAATAATAATAATAATAATAATAATAATAATCTTTATTTTTATAAGTACATGCTACAACTTATACAAACTTAGCTGACATCAGTGACATACTATACAGAAAGCCCCTGTTTATGCAGAGCATTTCGGGCAACTTAAGTTAATTTGGTCCCCCAGGATGCGACCCACACCAGTCACCTATCACCCAGGTGCCTACTTGCTGTTACGTGAACATGGATAGTAAGTATCTTAAGGAAACACGCCCAATGTTTCCACCCGTATCCGGGATCGAACCACGGACCTTAGTGTGTGCGCTGAGTGTGGCTTGTGTGCACAGTAATAACTGACACGATGGGACGCATTTTTAGCCTGGACAGTCACTATCTTGTAACATTTGTGGTATAAGAATTAACTTGGTATACGGTACAAGCAAAATTGCTAACTGAAATACTGGTCAGTTAATCATTAATATTAATAATAAAACTCGCACAATTGCCAGTAATTGTTCATTCAGCCTCTTATTAAACATCAGTTTTTAATGCTTTTTTCACTAGAACTTTTTCTATCCGTCTGAGTTACGCCACATAACGGAAAACTACGTAACAATTTATCAGTACGAACACATAAAATTCTCTCTTGTTTGCAATAAGAAACATGCGAGGAATTAGCATGTTCCTGCTGGTGCACACCTTCGTCCAGACCGCTGACAACACCCTCATCCCCTACCAGGTGAGTCGTGGAGTGCCATCCATCCATTTCAGATGACTCGTCCAGGTGCCACCTTCCCCTTATCATCAAGATGCTTCTTCGGCGTCTGAACCATAAAGAGAGGTTAATATCAACTTGTTAGGTGGCTGAGGTGTTGACACAGGTCAACATTCGGTCAAGCTGTCGTCATCTCTCACTGAGACTCAACAAAATATCTGATCCCCCTTTTTCTTACCATAAATAACTTGGTAATGCCTTCACTACATAACATAAGAACCCTTTCTGTTTGCAAGAACCTGGTGTATACAATATTATTTTAATGACCATAACTCTGTACACAGGACAAACAGGATGCTAGTTCGACAAATAGTTAAACATGAAAGTGGTGGAAGATATGATCAAGAGAACTCTGTCTTCTTGCAACATATGAGACGTTTCAACCACATAATCAAATGGAATGACGTTTCAATTACGCACAAGAGTGCTTGTTTTAACAGGAGAAAGTTTCACTTTCTCGATGGGGGGGGGGGGGAATGTAGACCAAGTTCAATAGCCAAATTTGCGTTAAATGAATATATTACCACACCAAACTTACCAAACCAAGGATAAGCTATCAAATACAGTTGTTGAAAATGTACATGTCTTCTCAGTACCATTATGGACCAGTAGGCCTACTGCAGTACTTTTGCTTTTTATACCTTTTTTCTTCCAATTTGCTACTCCGTTTGTAATGTATATAATTACTAGCACACGTCCGCCCGTCTAGCCGTGGCCACGGAGATAAATTCTATGCAAAATGAGCACGCCTTATTTAAGTCTTTGATTACATATAGACGTGTCTATAAACACAAACCTATAATAACACCAGGAAGAATTATGAAGAGTGGGCATACCTGGATGACTCTGGTGTCCCTCACGTAGAAGGAAGGGAAGGCAACGGCGAAGGAGAAGAGCCAGAGGATGACGATAATGGTGAGAGGCTTGGAGGAGGCGCTGTGGGCCCTGATGGGAAGCAGGACGGCGTACACACGGTCACAGGCTACTGTCGCCAGCGTCAATACTGACACCGTAACACATGTACCTGTGTGAGACAGACACCGTCAAGCACGTAACTGAGGTAGAGGGGACGCTGTAATACACGTACTTGAATCAGAAGACACTGTAATACACGTATATGAGAAAAAGGACACTGTAATAAATGTCCTTGAAGCAGTGAGCACTGTAATACACTCATATGAGGAGGAGGACACTGATATATTACAGTGCGCATTGTAATATACGTATATGAGGAAGAGGACGCCGTAATACACGCCCTTGGGGAAGAGGCCACCGTAATACACGCCCTTGAGGCAGAGGACACCGTAATACAAGATAAGTGTGTTGGAAGACTACACACTCATCACCTGAGAAGGACACATGTTGTCTGTATTACGCTTCATCTCTCTCGCAGCTCCTATCAGCCATTTACCAGTATAATAAACACACGTCAAGCATCGTAAGACTCTGGAGCTTTGCCACCGACATTTTTAACTTAAGTTAATTATCACCCTCTCCGTCACCCGATCTTGGTTCCCTTTAGAAGGTGAAGCGGAGAGACAGGAGAGCCGGTCAGGCCAACTCACATACGTCCCTTGAAGTTCACTAGGTCTAACATTGGTGTTATGGTGCGAGAAGAGTCAACACTGTAGAGGACATATACAGTTACTTTCACTGATCATCTCCAATCGATGTATTATATCTGTGGGAGTAAATTTTTCTTATTTATCATCGCCCGGTCTCTCACAGGCTTCCTGGTTGGCAGTCTGGTCACTCAGGTGGTTGGTGGTCAAGACACGCAGTCCAGGGTAGTTATCACAACATGGCTAGTCAAAAAATGCCTGGAAGAACTTGTCAGGTAATTACTCTCTTGATGACAGTGTTATATTGGTAATTTCTCATGTGTATGAAGAGAAAGTGTTGAAAAGCCTTAGGACCTTCATACTTATCTCTTCATGTACTGGTTGCACCATATCCCGTCCCTTCCATTCTAGAAAGGAGTAATTTCAGCACGTAGATTTGGAATCAGTCACTCCAGCATGGATTCAAAGAAGATCAGTTTAAGCTACATGAGCAGTTTTCATGGCCAGGGATGCAGTTCCGCCTGCTTGAAGTGAGTTTGTTGGTGTAAATCAATATAACAGTTTAGAGAGTAAAAGAAACTCAATCGTTACTGATTGTGGGCCACGGGTTTGACGTTTACTTTTTAATTAAAAATAATAATAATAATTAAAATAATAATAACTGTGGAAAATTTGATATATTTTTCGGAGGAATTAATGCTCCTATAGAGTGAGTTTGCAAATTTAGTTAGGGAGTGTGTGTGTAAAATGGTAAACACTGGTAATCTATGGTTGAGCAAACACTCCGGTTATTATAATAATGTGTTTAATTTAAATAACTTGTGTAATAACCGTGTAATAGTGTAAGCACACAGTTTAACTGAATATTGTGTATACATATCGGGTTGGGTCATACATCTTGTGAGAAGATTTTAAAAAAATCTACAGATACTGTCATGTAAGTCTAGGATGAATACTATAGATATCGTTAAGACAGTGGTTCCCAAACTTTTTCAGCTTGTTACCCATTTTAACATGCCACATAAAGCATGTTACCCCTTTCACAAAATGTTGTTATTATTGATATATATGGCTAAATTAAAACACGAGATATTTTCTTTTATTTATTGTATTTGAACATTGTGCATCTCTAATGACTATTACCAAAGATGTCAAGAACATCAGTGGGATGGATGGAGTTGCATACTTGAAGCTAGTTTAGGAATTCTTGGCTTCATACCAGCTTATGTCTACCTCGGCTGATGCTCACAGATAAACTGACAGTGTGAAATAGAGGCAGCTTCAGGAAGTGAGTGACGCGTACTGGACAGGTCGATCTGGGCTACTGAGTGACTTTTGTCCTGAAGCATACTTGTCAAAATACTTTTGGGTTTCCACACACTTAGCTATATATTTCTTCTTTTCTAATACTGTATATTAGTTTTTGATGTTTATTGTTATTTGGTTTAACTTTATTACTTACTTATAATAGGTTTACTTTACAACTTTATATACTAAGACAAAGTTAACAATAATCCTCATACCGGGTACCGCATTGTTTTCTTGATTTTCAGAATTCATAACTTTTTTTCTGTCACCCCTCCATTACCCCCAAAAATGGTTAAATTACCCCCAGGGGGTAATTTACCCCCAGTTTGGGAACCACTGTGTTAAGAGAAGAGTGTAAATTTGGCCTCTTGTAGGTATATTATAGGCAGGAACTGGGAAGTTGTAAGTTTAAGGATAAATTTTAGTAAATGGATGCCCTGCTGGAGAGCGAGGGGACGCGACCAACTTGGAGACTGGAATTTGTCCAGGAAACTGTGAGTGCTGGCACGTCTATCGCTAAGCACACAAAGGACTAGCACTTGAGCTGGGAAGGCTGGATTACCTTAGGCACCTCTACGGTGCCTTCAGGTAACCCAGGTGCCTACAGGTAACCCAGGTGCCTACAGGTAACCCAGGTGCCTACAGGTAACCTCTCAATAAATAATTCCCACAATAATTATAATAATAAATAATCGTCATCATCAACTTATCTAGCCTATCATTTTCCTCGCACTATTATATACGTTAATCGTAAGAGCCTCCCACATACAGTTATTACTCCTTTCTTTGCTGGATCTAGTTGTTAGACTGCGTTGTGTATTTTTGTTTTTAAATTCTCCCCTCCCCCCCCATAGCCTAGTAGCTAAAATTTGTCGAAGCTGAACAAAATATTATTTTCTTTGGACCAACGAAAGTCTTGATTTATATTGTCTTAGAGGTTGGCTGTGTCATCAGTGGAAACTGTTCTCATACCAACTGCACCATCGTCTGCAAAGAATGATACAGTGCTGTAATTTGAGTCTGTTTGTAAGATATGAAATTATGAAAGAGAACTGGAGCGAGTACTATGTCCTGTATAACAGGTTTTTCACTATGGAGACCACTAAATGCACTTCGCTGACAATTACTGCTTGGATAAGATTTTTTTTTAAAAGGTCGAAGATCAGCCTGGTCACTTTTCTAGTTATTCCTGTTGCATAAACACTGTAGTCTATTATATTATGATTATGGTTGTCCAAGTCTTTCGTAAAGTCTGTGTAGGTTATGCTTATCTTTTAGTGTGTTCAAAACCCTGTTGTAATTGTAAGTTGCGAGTGTCAAGAATGGCGCTCTAAACCTATGTTGATCTAGATTGTGTAATTGTTGGGCTTCTATGTTTTTGGGATTCTTGCTCCTCAGCTTGTGAGATAAAGCTTATGTTCAGAGACTGTCTCCATCAGATTTTTTTTTTTTTTTGCAGTCGGTGATGAAAATGGAGTTGCATAAGTTTGGTTAAGGAGCAGCATGCACGGGCATACTGTCAATGGCTTCTCCAAAATCCAGCGAGGATTATGCCAGAAATATTTGCTGATTGATGCCACATTCATAAAAAAAAATACTGTAGATCGTTCATGTTAAATCAGTTTGATAGGTGACTTAATAGTAATTTGTATTGTGTTTTCAGTATTTCATACATTTCTTTGTTGTCATCAGCGAAAGTTCAGTCTTCCTCGAGCAAGGGTCTATTACTAGGTTATATTTTTTGCCATTTAGAATTAGTTTCGATTTCGATTGTGGATTTTACCTTGTCTTTCAGTGTTCGTTTAACGTTTTATTTTTTGCTCTAGCGAGTACCACTGTCCCAAAGCCGGGCTCTGGGAGTAGAAAAACCCTCGGAACTCGGAACTCATCAAAGGTAAAGGTACATTTTTTGTGGGAAAAGTCTGAAACATTTGAGAAGTTCTGTAACTCAGTGTCTCCGCTGATACAGAAAACATCTTTCCTTTACCAACTTGCACTGTACTGACACAGTAACCTAACTGAAACAATTCCCTACTAACGCACAAACTGAAGATGAAAACCGGTAGACGTTTGAGATAATTATCAACTGAGAAAGTGAGATGGAAACTGGAAGCCAAAAGTTTATATATTTATACTCCAAGTGTTTAATGCCTTTAAGTCACCCACACTTACTCCAGCATTGCGTGAGAGAACAATAAGCTATACCTTGGGTGAGCACGCTGATTCTGCAGAGGGGGCGACCCAGGAGGTAGAGAGGATAAGTGATGCGGTTAACAATGGTGGGCCAGCAGAAGACGGTGATTAGAAGGTCAGCAACGGCTAGGTTGACCAAGTAGTAGTTGATGGTAGAGTGGAGGAAGGTGTTGAGGTAGACGACCAGCATTACCATCAGGTTACCACACAGAGACATCACAAACATCAGCCCCATTAACACCACCTATGGGGAGGGAATGAATAAGGATTTAATATTGCCAGTAACATCGTTACCACATAGCCATATTCACAACATCATTGTCGTAGCTACTTTCGCTAATCAGTTTTCAATGAAGCCTCACAGATAAAAAAAATATGCATTCTTTACTTCAGTTCTACTAAATCTCAATGATTTACTGACTGTTTTGTCCCCAGACTTCCTCTTTATCGAATGTTGCATCAACAATATTATCTTGTCTATCATCTGGGCCAGCCAATGCAACGTTGTAATAGTCTCTTATCCTCCATCTTACCTGTTTCCTACGTATTCCTTCATGTCCAATACATGACTACCTACAACACTCCTTTCCCTCTACACTGCCTACTACACTCTTTACCTAGTACACTCTCTGCGTACTACACTGCCTATTACCTTTCCTGCTCACTACCCTTCTTCTCCACTATAACTGTTCATTAAGTCATACAAACACCTACCTGAAGAACTTCGTACACATCGAGGTGCCTGGCGAGATCTACATCGTGTGGCTTGGGGAAGTTCTCCCTTATGACTTGTGGTTCGGAGGTGTTGCACGAGGAAGACCATGAAGAGATGTCCCATGTGATCCCTGGAACTGCGCTGCCTTCCAGAGGAAAGCTGGCGTTGAGGTCCAACAGTGTAGAGGCGTTGCGGTCCACGATTGTTGACGTGTTAAGGTTCAGCAGTGTTGAGGTGCTGATATCTAACAATGTATCGGCGTTGAGCTCTAATAGTGGCCCCTCGCTGATAATGTCCATGGTGCTTTGTAGAGCGATGAATTTTGGTTCTTGATGTGTGTAGTTCTTTTGATGATGCTGGTGATATTGGTATTACGTCCGGAATTGATGTTGATGCGATGGCGGGTGAGGGGAAGGGTGAAACGGTGTTGGAGGTGGGCTAGTATGGCATGGTGTTGGAAATGGGTTAGTATGGCATGGTGTTGGAGATGGGTTAGTATGGCATGGTGTTGGAGATGGGTTAGTATGTTATGGTTCTGGAGGTGGTAACGTTAGGATGATGTCAGGAAAGAGGTGGCGCTGCTGTTGCCGGTACTGGAATAGTTTGTGCTGATGCTGATGAGACTTCTTTTAGGTTTCCTTTAACTTCTTAGGGCTCCTGCCAAAATGGAAACAGGGAGATGAACTTACAAACAGACAACTGAAGACAGAGACAAACAGATGAAGTCCGGCCAGAAGAAAGAGGCTTAAAGTTAACACCAAAATACACTATAAAAAAAACACGAAAGGAAGATAGTAAAAAATGATGATGAACAAAAAAGAGTGAGAGAGGACACATATCGGTATGAAATATATTTAAAGAAGCAAATGATTACAAGGAGTATGAGCGAAAAAGGGCTTTAAAAATGAAATTCTCTCTAACAAAAGAAGGACATAAGAGACAAGAAAAATAACATTCCTGAGGCAAGAGGGAGACGAGGGAGAAGAGCTATAACATCCAGAGTACACCCAAACATACGAGAAGCCACACCGTTAGCAAACCATAAACACACACACATACAAGGGATAGATTTAGAGGCGTCCCAGTTTGCAGACGATGTTTAGCTAATGCGGAAAATTCAAGTGGACGAGGATCAGGTAGAACTACAATGGGATCTGGATAAGCTGCAAATCTGGTCCAACAAATGGCTCCTGTAGTTTAACCCCACCAAGTGCAAAGTCATGAAGCTTCGGGAAGGTCAAAGAAGACCGCATATGGAATACACACTAGGAGGGAGGACTGCAAACCTCACTCAAGGAAAGGGCTCTTGGGGTGAGTATTACACCGAGCATGTCCCCTGAAACACACATCAACCAAATAACTGCTGCAGCATATAGGCGTCTGGAAAACCTAAGAATAGGGTTTCGACTCCTAAGTAAGGAGTCATTCAAGAAACTGTACACCGTGTACGTCAGGCCCATAATGGAATATGCAGCACCAGTATGGAATCCACACCTGATTACGTACGTTAAGAAATTAGAGAAAGTGCAAAGGTTTGCAACAAGACTAGTCCCGGAGCTAAGGGGTATGGCCTACAAAGAGAAGTTAAAGGAAATCAAACTGACGACACTGGAGGACAGGAGGGATAGGGGAGACATGATAACGACGTATAAAATGCTGAGAGGAATTGACAAGGGGGTAGCGACAGAAAGTTTCGGAGACGGGACACAGAAACAAGGGCTTCTTCAGTTATAGAGTTGTCAGGAAGTGGAACAGTCTGCAGGATGATGTAGTGGAGGCAGGATCCATACATAGTTTTAAGAAGAGGTACGATAAAGCTCGTGGAGCAAGGAGAAAATAGACGTAGTAGCGATCAACGAAGAGGCGGGGCCAAGAGCTATAAATCGACCACTGCAACCACAAATAGATGCTAACATACAGGCGCGCGCGCACGCAAGTGTAATAACTCTTTCAAGAAGCCAAACACGCTGGTGTGAGGCACTGCTTTAGTAACAGGAACTCACTCTTATGCTGCGGCATTCAGGGACAGTTGGTAGTATTTTGTTTGTCAGGATAGTCATGTGATGACCCTCTTTGTGGAGCATTGATCAATCCCTGTGGAGCATTGATCAATCTCTGTGGAGCATTGATCATTCTGTACAGTACTTATCAATCTTTGGAGTACTTATCAATCTCTGTTGACTACTGATCACTTAACCAAGGCTTTCCACTGGACTACCAGCCCACAGAGCCCTGCACAGTAATTAATATTGTTGCAATAGTTTTGTGCTCGAAGCATCATTGTTAGCCTTGTAGCCAGCAGCAAGGCATTGCTTGGTATATTAAAACTCATTGCTTAGGATTATTCCTAAGCCTTTTTCTTCACTTGTCTCTGTGACCCGGTTTCTGCATAACTTATACAGAATTTTATATTCACATATCTAAAGTGAACTTCCTCGCACTTGTAAATAAGGTCACTGACTCGCCCATCAAGACATTTATTGAGAAAGTGTTTTTTTTCACGAATCACTTCTGAAAAAGCTGCTTGTGGCGAGACGTTTCCTCGATAAATGTCTTGAAGTGTGCGTCTGTCTTTATTTACATACCGTTGGTATCACCATACCTAGTCTCTGGTTTCCTTGCACTTAGCCACATTTAAATTCATTCCCCGATCTTCTGTCCACAGTGACGGCTTGTCTAGATCTCTCTCTTGATTCTTTGCAAGTCGTTGATTGAGACGCTTGTGCAACACTCGGGGATCTTTTTCGTGGAAACGTTTTACCAATAAGTGGCTTCCTTAGTCCTGTACAGAGATGAATGGTGCAAGATGAGGAGTTTGAGATAATTATAATCAGTCCCTCAGCCTTAAGTCGATGCGTTCAGCCCATCAATCTTGATCAAAATATAGCAGTTGCACGAAGGGGATTGGTATAAACCTTACGTGTTTTACTAAACGAAGGGGATTACATACTGCAGACAAGTGAAATGAAACAGTCGGAGGCGGCGTGATCATGGACAATTGATGTCAGACTAATAGAGCAGTAACTGAAGAGTCATAATCTTTCTCTTTTTTAAATATTGGAGTAACAGCTAGTTCGCAGTCACGGTTACTTTGCCTTCTTTAGCTGATTCGTTGAGTATAACCTTTAACGGATATGAAATTTGCTACACAGATTTTTTTTAGTATTCTGACTGATATTTCGTCCTGGCTGTGGATTTGCTACTGTACAGCTTTTCTAAGTACGCTAATGACTCTCCAGCACTAGTACAACCCTCGTCTACATCATGCAGTCAAGCTTTCATATCAGCCTATGCTTAGCTCTAGTTGCAGCGAGGAAGCTAATGCTGAATACAAGGCTTGAAGGTGATAAAAGATTCTTATGAAGGTCGCTCAGCTGGATAAGTTTTACAGAAAGCGACGAGACAGTTATTACACAAGACGAGCTGCCAACAACAATCCAACTGCACCTGTAGCCTCGTCAATAACATCATCCCATCATCGATCATTCACTCCTCAAGTAACTCACCACTCTAACAGTCTCTTATGCATAAGAACATTTTTGAGAAGATTAATTAACTGATAAATGAACAGCCCTGGCTCCCATCTAGCTATAACTTTATCTTGTTCTCAAAATGCTGCTTGTTATTAAAAGGTTTTTACTTATTAATAATTTATAATGAAGATGTGCTAGGGAAGGCGTTAAACCGAGCTTCAGTGGGAAGACACCTCTTACCAGGTAAATTAAATACAGAAATTCTAAGCATAACGAGTTAGAACTTTTAAACTTAAAAAAGTTAAGGGAAAATTAATTTCTCGCTCATCAGACATCTGAATAGTTTTATTTTTAAGAACATAAGAACATAAGAAATGAGGAACACTGCAGCAGGCCTGTTGGCATTTCTTCGTTCTATCACGTTCCTCTTATTGCTTACCTATTACATTAGCTTGCTGTTCATTGTTCTACTTAATGTCAACTGTGTCTTTGTACTGTGTGTTCCATCGATGACTTATTTTTAGTGATAGAAACTTAAATAGGGCTCAGCTAGACTGCCTTACAATGTTATGACAGTGTTAGCTTGAGCATCTCTTACTTCACTCGCCAAGCTTCATGAACTTTAGTAATGGCACTCGCAGAAAACTTGGCAAACTTCATGCTTCTGGATTCTGTCTGATCCTCGTTGTGAGTTTTTTCTAGTGTATTAAAGGTGGCTCAGTGAGTCACTTGTCTGCAGCGCCACTAAAAACTTACGCTAGCCAGGAAGCTCCTTCTATACACAAGAAAAAAAAAGGCGGAAAAATTTACCCTTTGAAAGGCGTCAACAAACCCGCCGGCACCAGAGCGGAATTAAATTATTATTCCTGGGACGCGAATATATAGCCCAGGAAAATTTTAAGGTTTTATAACTTTTGTTTACATTTATGAGTCTGTTATAACATAAAGTTTACATGGTAATACTCTAGTCTGTCAAACAATGAGTATAATTTTATTCCCTGGGAAGAGACGTCATACAGCAGGTATTGTGAAGGATCTGAGTATCAGACTCCTGACCACGGTCATGTGATGCTGGGTCGCCAGAGGGTCTTCATAACCAGGACTATCTATATTGGTACCCCTCAAAGAAGGTTCCTTGACGCTGGTGAGGGGCTCTTGATCTAGGGAATTGGATTTGTGCTCCGGTTCCCTGAATTGAGCCTGAATGCCTCCCATCCCCCCCCCACAGGCGCTGTATAATTCTACGGGTTTAGCGCTCCCCATGATAATAATAATAATGTCTATCTTGGTGATGCTGGACAGCCAGTGTGGTCCTGAAAACTAGGTCTGTATATCTCAGTGAAACAGTCTTTCATCCTCTCATGTCCCTCCCATTTTGGCTGCCCTTCCAGAGAAACTATATTGGTCACCAGGAAGAATAAAAAATAAAAATAACGTTTTCTGGATAAAGCACGGAAGAAAAACTCTCCTAAGTGTTAGTGGGAAAATGTCAGTTTTACACTGCAATCGGTCTGGCTTTTCCTCAGTGTTTAACATAAGGAGAATGTGTTTACGTTTCTGGCGAGCTTGTTCGATGTTCGGTAAGAAGTCTTCTAACACAACGCACTTTGCTGATCAGACATTTCATGTGTGTTTACCCAGAGACACTAAGACAAAAGACGGTGCACTCTGTAATCCTGTTTGACAAACAATGACGTCCCTCTAAGAAGGTTGTGTGTGTGTGTGTGTGTGTGTGTGTACTCACCTATATGTGGTTGTAGGGGTCGATTCACAGCTCCTGGCCCCGTCATATTGCTAGTTGCTACTAGGTCCACTTCCTCTAAGAGTCTTATCGTACCTTTTTAAGTTAAAGGTATGTGCGGATCCTGCCTCCACTACTTCACTTTCCAGATTGTTCCACTTCCTGACAACTCTAAGACTGAAGAAATATTTCCTAACGTCCCTATGATTCTTCTTAGTTTTTAACTTCCAGTTCCTCTGTCTCATCTCTGATACATTCTGGCCTTGTCCACCTAGTCAGTTCCTCTCAGAATTTTAAACGTCGTTATCTTGATGTCTCTATCCCTCCTGTCCTCTGTGTGTGAGGCGGGGTTGGAGGTGGATGTGGGGTTGGGGTTGGGGTTGGGGTTGGGGTTGGGGTTGGGGTTCGAGCGGGGGAGTTGCCCATTTGTAACTACAGCAACAAAGTTGTGTTTTCAGTGTTTAATCTGTCATATAGTTTGCTTTAAATTTCAGGGGGTTGTAATATTTATTGCCTTCTCATATTGTTGCTCTTCAATTCTGTTAATAAAGAAAAGCTACTTTTTATGTCAATTGACAAATCCCTGTTCATGGTACAGTTTTCAATTTGGATAGTGGATCTCTCTCTCTGTCCAACTTTTAATAATCTATCATAAAGTCTGTCTCCTTCACGTGGACTGCTACTTTCCTTTCCCGTTTTCATGACATTTATCTACACTAAATTCCACCATTCGTTTATTAATAAATTTTTCTCTATTTGCAAGTTTTCTAAAATAATTCAGCCTGTTTTATTACAAATTTTGCACAAGACGTTCACATTACCCACAAAAATATTCATGCAGTGTTTTATTCTTCCTGGTAAATAGTTAACAAATCTGAAACATTGATGGTGCAAACATCGATTCTTGGGGCACCCTGCTGGTGCCATATTCCCATGAGGACTCTCGAAATCGTAATGACACGATTACAAACAAGCCATACCACGGGCGGGGTTAGAACCCACGATCAGAGAGTCATAAAACCTAGTTGGTTGAAACTTATTGTGGCCAGCTGACCCAGTGGCCAACGCGATCTGGAGTTTATGACTCTGCTCGCGGGTTCTAACCCCGCCCGTGGTAGGCTTTCCCATGAAGATATTTTTATCATTGTTTACATATTTATTTTAAGTAGAAAATCAGTCTTCCGTCGTGTGCACACTGATGTGTCCGCACCTTAGAGCTTTAGACATCTATTTTTTGTTATTGTTCAACTTCCTCGATGCTATTCTTAGGTTTGCAGTTTTCACAGAAGTCACTGATGTTGATGGGCTCTTGATCAGGGGAATTTGTTCTGTGCTCCAGTTCCTTGAACTGAGACTGTATGCCTTCTATCACTCCACCTTTCCACAGGCGCTGTATAATCCCTACAGGCTTAGCGCTTCCCCAAGATGATAATACACAGTTTATAAGGACCTCTGACGATATGTTTAGTGTGGGAACTGTCACATCTCTTTGTTTTATTGAGATTTAGAGGTTTTTGACATGTAGGTTGTACTTCTCCATTGTCCCCTATCGTACTCCAGCCTTCACGCCCATGTACACCAGACACCATATTGACCTTTTATAACGCACTTATTAGACCGTACCTTGAATATGCCGTCCAATTTTGATCTCCAGATGATGATATATTTGAGAGGGGCATAAAGAAAGGCTACCAAACTTGTACCATCACTCAGATACAAACTTTATGAAGAAAGTCTCCAAGTACTTAACTTTTTTTCCCCTCATTTTAACTTTCAAGACATTGAATGACTTCGACACTAAAACATGAAAAGCAATTTGAAGTGCTGAATATGTCCATAACTGGTAACAATGGAATAAAACTGCGAGGCAGAAGATGCAACACGAACGTATACAAGGGTATTTTTACAAATAAACTTTTAGCAGAAAGGAATAAACTGTCCTAGCGGGAGGAGTTGCCAGAACATAAGGACTTCATACTCAGTATACATTTATCAGTCAAGATTACTGGGTCAGGTCAAATTGTTTTATATGTATGGAAATATGATAATTTATACTGACCAGCTCAAAGTGGATAAGAGCAACTATATACCAAGGTCACTTACTACCTCATTTAACCACTTACTAAATCCCCACTAATCCCCCACCAGACCCATGCGAACCGTCATATACCCTAAGTAGACTGGAATTCTGAAATCAACCGATTCCTGGTGTCTGATCAGCTACTGCATCAGAATGACCAGTTGCCAACGAGGCAACGGAAGATTGTGATAGTAATAACAGAACTGCTGGTAACGAAAAGTAGAACTACCGACGCACACAGCTCTGTAAGTGACACTGGAGTAACACAAGTAGTTTAATATAGAAATATTGCTTAGTAGAGGTAGATATAACCCACGTCTTATCTCTTATCTTATCTCTGTCTTTCATCCAGTTCTATCTCTCGTATAAATTCCATGCTATTTTTCCAATATATATGATATATATGAGGATCGTTAATAAGTCATGGCAACTATTATAAATGCGGAAAATTTTAAATATACATTACAAAATGATATATGATGCTGCCAAAAAGGACTGACAGGGTGAGAAGGCGATGACTAGCACTAGCGTGCTAGTGAAGCCTGACTGAAATGGATGTTAGCCGAGTGGAGCAACATTTGTACATTGAAATGGTAATTCTCAATGGTAGGAATGCGAGCTAGTTAATCAGAGCATTGGGTAACCATGTTCTAGCATATAGGATTGTTGCTAGGTAAGAAGAAGCATTCGCATGGGTAAAAGCTTACTGCCGACATGGATCGTAGTGAATGGCCCTTGCCTGGCTACTGAAAATATCATAATACACAACACTGCAACAGTCAAGCATTGTTCAGAGCATTTGACGACGATGAGGATGGGAAGTGCTAGAGCACCCATCTTATTCTCCTGATATCAGCTTCTGTGATTATTATTTTAGTCCAAGATCAAACATTCTTTGGAAGAGACACGTTTTCTTACCAGAGAGAACATTGTCACTGTAGTGCGGTGTGAAAGGACAAGGATTACCCACGGCCAAACCGATGGCAGTCGCCATGCGATTGGAATAGGGCAGAGTGCGGCTTAGCTTGATAATGCAGTTGAACATTGGCGATGAAGCTTTGAAAGCAATCAGAAGAGGCATTCAATCTTCATATGGAAACTAATGTCAGTTACTTTTCGAAGAAAATGGCAAATTTGGATATGCACAGCTCCAATCCAATTCAAAGCTTTCAAAGAGACCACAAACACTTGAAGTAGCTCAGAGGTCGCATTATCAAGGTATCAGTTGTCGTATATGATCAGGTGAAACTGATCATACATGACACTCACAAATTATTCGCATGAAAAGAGTAAAGTTCTTAAAATTTCTTCCAAAAAAGTAAATTGAATCTTATGTTTTTCTCTAGGCAAAATAACATACAATTTTTTAACAATAGTCTTGAGGGCACACATATGTTTTAGACACAAAGATTTAACCTAGAATACCAAATACATTCAAACACTGTGACTTATTTCTGATCAGAGACATTCCCCAATTATTTTACAGAAGAAATCTGATTAATAATTTGGATTTGTACAGCCTAAACCCGCGAAACGATGCTATCCAAGCCCTACCACCCTCAGGATGACCCACACCAGTCGACTAACACCCAGGTACCTACTTACTGCTAGGTAAACAGGGACAGCAGGCGTAAGGTAACATGCACAACGTTTCCACCCGTGCCGGGGATCGAACCATGAACACTAAGTGAGGTGAGTGCGCTGCCAACCGAGCCCCGAGACACCATTGAAGACTAATGCCGTTTACAATTGATACATATTAATCGGAGGAAAGCGCTTGACCCACAGGGGTCATATAGCGCATGTGGAATGGGTGGCATTCGATCCATGAAAGGAAGATATATCCAGTTCCTTGGATCAAAACCTTACTAACATCAAGGTAAATACAGATAACCCAAATACAGGAGACAGAAACTTACAACAACGTTACGATCCAAAACGTCGTCATAAGTTCGTGCACGAAGTCGAACCGAAACATCAAAGATTTGTTTCTCTTATGTGCGGGTTATTTGAGTATTGCTCCAGTCAGGGTATTGTGACTTTTTTTTTTTTTTTTTTTTTGGGGGGGGGGGTATTATCCTTCTTACAGAACACATCATCACCATTAATATTTTGAAGCCTATCGGAGTACAGTCTAGGTGGCCAAAGACTGCAAACCTTACTCAAGGAAAAGGATCTTGGGGTGAGTATAATACCGAACACATCTCCTGAGGCGCACATCAACCAAATAACTGCTGCAGCATTTGGGCGACTGGAAAACCTTAAAATAACGCTCTGACACCTCAATAAGGAATCGTTCAAGACACTGTCACTGTGTACGTCAGGCAACAAGACTAGTCCCGGAGCTAAGGGGCATGTCCTATGAGGAGAGGTTAAGGGAAATCACCCTGACGACACTGGAGAGGAGGGATAGGGGAGACATGATAACAGCATATAAAATACTGAGAGGAATTGATAAGGTGGATAGTGACAGAATGTTTCAGAGATGTGACACAGCAACAAGGGGTCACAACTATAAGTTGAAAACTCAGATAAGTCACAGAGATGTTAAAAAGCATTTCTTTAGTTATAGAGTTGTCAAGAAATGGGACAATATAGAGAGTGATGCAGTTGAGGCAGGAATCATACATAGCTTTAAGAAGAGGTACGATAAAGCTCATGGAGCAGGGAGTGGACCTAGTGGCGTCCAGCGAAGAGGCGGGGCCAGGAGATGTAAATCGACTCCTGCAACCACAAATAGGTGAGTACAAATAAGTACACGCACGCACGTACGCACGCACGCACGCACACAAAATAAGATGACTTTTGAGTCATTACCTGCATCATTTATCCCAGGTAATCTAGCAACAAATAACTCTTTAATCACAAGGCGCCAGAACCTTGAAAGCTGGGCGCCATCTTTGATGTTAGTAATATAAACAAACATTCGTCAACATTATACCTGTCTCTTCTTATTCTTATTTTCACCATGGTGTTAAATTTCAGTTCCTAATGACAGGAACGTTGAACCCTACGAGCAATTTAACGTAATGAGAATTAACATTAGATTCAGTAAGAGTAATTGGGTTTAAATTACCTTCGTGACGTATGTTAATGTTAATTTTTGTCATGGAACAGCAGTCCAGCAAGTCCTCAGCCTCATAAGTTACTCATATAAGTAGACATTTCAGCATTCAAATACGAACTGATAAGTAAAAATTTAACGTGTTGTTTACTCAGAGATGTGTAACGCGAGTACTTGGAGCATTATAAGTGTAGAATCACGAGTGTAGAATTCCAAGTGTAGCATCATAAGTGTAACATAAATGTAAAGAATTCTGTGAAAGTTGAGCATACTGACAGCCTCTACTTCATGGCCTGAGATAAACAACCTTCCTCCCTCCTGCACCCATCTTGTGCTCGTAAGGATTCTTGTTCCTAGTAATCTCGTAATAACGGTCTTTATCGGGAAGTCAGATTTACTACGACCATAAAAATTATGAAGTAACACTTAAAGAAATGGTATATGTTGAGTGTATAACAATGTACGAAGTCTACAGTGTTGATCACCAACATACTAATACGCTATATTAACATCCGCGGTTGTTATTTGGATTCACGGAGACCACTTGTAAACAACCAACAGTTTACACCAACAGCAACATCTTCCCACAAGCTTTTCTCCCACAAAGCAAAGTTTGCCACAGCATTGTCACAGAAATTTAAATGAGCCCCCAACATGCTGTTGCCTCTTAAAATATCGACTATTCTTCGCTGCTAGATAGGATCAGCGTCTTCTTAGAGACTCCACAAGAATCAATGATCCTCAGTAACGCTACCTGAATGGAACCTTTTACTGATTAAGAATTAGAGACGCATAAAGTTTCAGGGTCTTTCCCTTCATAATCATCCAGTACATAAAACAATACTTAAACCACCTAGGTATGTTGCAATTTATATTGTTAAACTTGCATGATTCCCAAGAGATTGCTGGGCTAGCAATGTCCCTATGGTCATTAACGCTCTTTGTGTGTTGATATATGTCATAAAAAGAAATGCAGGAACTAAGCCCATCGCTTTTGGTAACTCCCTCCACCATCTTGTATTATTATTATTAGCCGCTGTATGGTTATAATTAAAAAACCAAATCATCACTGGTATGGAATTCCTCCAGGATGTAAATATTCGCGTATCATGAGTAAATACTACAGCTCCCAGAGACTAAAAAACTTTCTTAAATACATTTTACAGATACCCTCATTTTCATTTTATTTCTTCAGGAAGTCATGAGACGACTCCAGCAGGAAGTATATAGAGTGAATATCAAATGGTATACAATACCGACAGGTATTGTATACCTAGTTCCAGACTTTGGAACAGAACTTCTCCAGGCTGAGGGACTGACAACCTCAAATCTACGACTTCAAGGGTGATGGACTGATTGCATCGTCTTCACATCTCTACTGCTCCTGCCTACTTTCTGTACTCGACTGAAGAAGCCTACTGTGTAGGCGAAACGTTTTCGGAATAAAGTTGCCTAAATGTTGCCTATGTGTCTTATCTACCAACCAGGAAGTATATAAGGAAGAGACAACACCTCACGGTTACTTTTCAACACCTGACTTTTTTATCACAGTGATTGTTTCTGCATATATATATGCATATATATACACACACACACACACACACATATATATATATATATATATATATATATATATATATATATATATATATATATATATATATATATACACACAGGACCCTAGCTATGCCAATGCCATCACCGAATGGGAGACTCTTGCAGCTCCAGCACCAAACCCTAGTGCAGCACTGGCTCACAAACGGTCAAGCTGGGATGACCCGATCGCTGAAAAGGTGCTTGCCAACATGCTCAATAGAATATTCTATTCAAGATTGATGGACTGAACACATCGACTCAAGGTTGAGGGACTGATTACCTCATTCTTCTCCTGTTCTTCAAGTTTCTCCTACGTATGGACTGATGAAGCCACTGTGTGGCGAAACGTTTCCTCAATAAAGATACCCAAGAGTTGCACATGTGTCTAATTTATCAATATGTCGGTTCTCTGAACCATTCATCTACATGCTCAGGGTTGCAACATCAGATAGGGAGACTGCTCGTCTCCAGGCTGTGAGTGTACCTCACTCTGGGGACTTCCTCCAAACAGTTCCCATATCGGCAATGGGAACGCGACTCGACCCTAAAACCCTCCTTATTGCAGTGGTTCTGCGTCTTGCTGCCCCAATTTACACAGAATATACGTGTATTTGCAGCGAAGCGCAAGCAGACCAATACGGTCTACGTGGTCTTATCTGTTCCAAAACCAAGGGCTGGCATGCAAGACACAATGAGGTCAACGACATCATAAAGAGAACCCTTGCTACAGCTGGATGCCCAGCCGAGAGGGAGCCCCGATCACTAGCAGCCAACAATACCCACAACCCAGCAAACCGCCCTGACGGGATCACCATCTATCCTCTGAAGAATGGCAAGCTCTTAGCATGGGACTATACCTGTGTGTCCACACTGGCTGACACCTATGTCCATCACAGTGTTGGGCGACAGGGAGGAGCTGCTGACTACAGGGAGGAGTACAAGATCAGCAAGTACAGGGACATAAGCCAATAGTATCAATTTGTCCCAGTGGGATCAGAGATCTTGGGATTATGGGGAAAAATGCCACACGTTTCCTTAAAAAATTGGGTTCCAGACTCATCGACACCACCAGGGACCCCAAGGGCAGCCACTTTCATGTTCCAGCGCCTCAGCGTGGCCATCCAGAGGGAAAATGCTTGCTGCATACTGGGCTCGCGTCCAGCTTCGGAGGAGCTGGAGGAAACTCATGATCTTTAACACATTGTACCATTGTATTCATGTATGTGTTTTCTGTAAATGTATTCTGTTCATTAATAAATGTTCACATAGAATATAAAATTTAAGGGGTGGTAGGAGAAGAAAATATTCAAACAGCTCCGGGGAGAACCTTGAGTTTTTCCCGAGGTACGTTTATTGTCTTCTCTGAGGATGAGGGTCCCCAGTCCAGCCATAGGGGTGGTGCTTCCCTATATATATAATATAATATATATATATATATATATATATATATATATATATATATATATATATATATATATATATATATATATATATATATATATATATATATATATATAAAGTGAGCGTTTGTGTAGTCACCTCTTTATGGTTGCAAAGGTCGATTCTCAGCTCCTCGTACTGGGTTTATCCCTCATAGCCTCGTGGACCTTGTCATATTTTCATATTTATTTTTAAAACTATGTATGAAACCTGCCTCCACTACCACTTTGTCCTGGTCATTCCGCTTCCTGACCACCTTCAGGCTAAAAAATGTTCCCTGACATTCTGTGACTCGTATATGTCTTTAACTTCCAACTGTGCACTCGTATACCTGTTTCCCACCTCTCGGACAATCTATCCCTGTATACCCTGTCAGGTTCTCCGAGTATTGTGCATGCCTTCTCTACTTCTCCCAGGTTCTTCTGTTATCTAGTAAGCTCCTCCCTCTCCTATATGCGGGTTATTTGTGTATCATCTAGTATCTTTAATTCTCTCTTTTCATAGCTCATTTGCCTTAACTCTGGGACTAGTCTCATGCAAACCTCTCTAATTTTTCTCTCTTTTTTTACATGCTTTTTTGAGGTGTGAGCCCAATGGTGGTGCAACTTACTCGAAGATGGGCCTGACATATGTCGTGTATGAAGCTGTGAATGACGACTACATAGGGCATTTGATTGATATGTGGCTATATGCTCTGCAACATGCTCACCTCCGTGGCTTGTTCTTTCAGCCAATGTGGTGCCGGTCCACTGATCATCTGTACACAGCCTGCAAGTCTGATCCCTGGTTTGCAACCTGCAATTAATTTCTGACCAGCTGTAAAGCACTTACGTCAGGCTAACACCTGCAGGTCTGACAATCTGTGTGTTATAAAACTAAGCGCATCTTGGATAAGACCATTGAGCTTTGCCATGAGGGGCAGTGAGCCCTGTCGTGGGAGGGGGCTGCGCGCCCTGTCATGGGAGAGGGCTGCGAGACCTGTGTCAGGGACAGAGTGCCCTGTCATGGAGGTGTCCAAGCAAGGACTGAGGAGCATCGTGATGTTTGACATGAGAGCAGCTAATTAATTATCTCATCAGCAGTAGACGTGACGTGTGAAAGTTGGTAGGAGGGAAGAGGTGTGGAGGGATGGTGGAAGGGGAGGGGGTGGAGGGAAAGGGGAAGATAGAAGTGTAGAGGAAGTCTCGTGGCTCGGTTGACATAACGAGTGTTCATGGTTCGATCTCCGGCATGGGTGGGAAACAATGGGCATATTTCTTTATTTATGCTGCTCCTGTTCACCTAGCAGTAATTAGGCACCTGGGAGTTAGTCAACTGTTGTGGATGGCATCCTGTCGGGTGTTAGTACATTTGCGCTGTGAAATGAGCTGAGGTACGATAACAGCTCTTAGCCTGTAAAACTGTTCTGAATAAAGAAAAAGAGGTATAGAGTGGTGAGAGGTGTAGAGGCAGAGAGGGAGAGGTGAGGGTGTCAATGTGAAACTGGTATCCAAACGGGAGGAGAATGAAACTGGTTTCCGAGCTTCGTCGAGAGTTTGTCTGGCTTCCCGGAGGCTGCCTAAAGACTCGGGTTCGAGTCTCGGCCAGTCGCAGTATTGTTCTTTGCTTTAAAACCACTTGTTTCCCTGGTGGCTTCGATATATAACAAATAATTGTAATAAAGAACATCTTGCCCCTCATGGAGTGTGCTGCAGTACAGAGAGGAAGGATGTAGTAATCTTGTTGGATGAATCTTATTGTAGCTAGCTGGTCCAGTGGCTAACGCGACGGCTTGGAGTTTTGTGGCTCTGATCGCGGGTTCTAACACCACCCGTGGTATGGTTTGTAAATATTTAAAATGAAGAATGTGGAAATGAAGATATTTATGCTACCTTAGGATATTCTATTGGGTAGAAGCAGCGCTGTATGACCCTTATGGGTTTAGCTCCTAGTTATAATAATAATAATAATAATAATAATAATAATAATAATAATAATAATAATAATAATAATAATAATAATAATAATAATAATAATAATAATATTGAGGGAGACGTTTAGCCACTGGTGGCTTTTTCAGTCCTAATAGAGAAGGAGGTAGAAATGCAGTTTGTATATAGGGGTGGAGGTCAGGAGAAACAGATTTTGTCAGGTAATGTGGAGACTTCATGTGTTGATCCTGAAAGGGCGTGACAAAACAAACTGTCACCTGTCCAGTGTTCTGGTAAGGCTAGATTATCCTTGAGCGATGCCTGCAGCCTTTACCCCCGAGCCTATACTTCGTCTGCTGTCTAATTATTCCTTCCCTAATCTTCATAACTTTGCACTTGGTGGAGGTTAAACTCCAGGAGCCATATGACAGGCTAGTCACACCGCCTCTGTGTGTGTGTGTGTGTGTGCGCGCGCAAATATAGTTTGAGTGTGGAGTGCATAATGATATGCACACACACATACAGAGTTGTGCTGCAGTGCCTGTTACACAGCAACACACATTCTCATATCATTAAATGGAATCAACACATCTCATTTACCAAGACAATAACAAGACTAAACGGATGTGCCTCGAGGTTGCCACTCTTCACCTCACCAAGATCAAATAAAACAATGGGCTGTACATTTTGCATTTTTAAAACCAATTGTAAACATCCCTTTGGATATTGTCCTCCACTGTGTGCCTTTCTGCTATCATCTGTTAGCTTATAGCCATCATTCCACACTCATGTAATGATAATTCAACAGAATCAGGTGGAATAGCTAGAGAGTCTGTTGTCCTTCATTGTGCAATAGTTACACGATTATATACAAGCTAGTGTGCTGGAATATCGTGTTTTTGTGTGTTGCTAATTTTGCTGATAAACTGATGTTGAAATTGCTTGCCAGGGTTAACACGAGTGGTTTTGTGGTGTGTGTTTACGTCCAAGGCACTAATTAGCTCCCACACCTTTCCTCCGATATCATTCTCAAACTATTTCAGATATTTCGTGTGTTTATTCAACGAGGGTTAAGGGGATTTTTATAGTTGTTGAAGTGTGCTCTATCGTGATTCATGCAATGTTTCTTTTACTCATGTCACAACCTTAGTTGGAATTTTGTGGATGGTAGTGTGTCAGTAGGAGAGGACTGAGAGGCTCCAAGTGTTGGTTGAGACTGAGAGGCATCAGGTTTCTTTTTTTTTTTTTACGCAAATCAATTTTACAGGCTAAGAGCTGTTATCCTGCCTAAGCTCACTTCAAAGCCCCAGTCCTATCTAAGGTATTCTCTCCCGGATGCCACCTACAACAGTCGACTATCACCCAGGTGCCTACTTACTGCTAGGTGAATAGGCGCAGCAGGCATAAGGAAATATGCCCAACGTTTCTGCCCATGCCGGGGATCGAAACACGGACACTCAGTATGTGAGCTGAGTGCCTTGCCAACCTAGCCACGGGACACCTGTGTTGGCTGAAAGGCAGTGAGTTGTGGCTAATGGAGAAATCGCAGAACGAGAAGCAACGAACGAGAGGCAGTGACTGCTGGGAGGCGTTAAATGCTGGTTGAGAGGAAGCAACTGTTGACTGAGAGGCAGCAAGTGCTGAGTGACTGAGAGACATCTTATGTTGGCTGAAAAGCCGCAAGGGATTTGGGATACGATTTTTATTCTATTTTTTTTTTTGTTTTAGAATGTTACCGTTTCTTGAATAATCCACCGATTTTCCACAGAAGACACCAGAGCCCCTAAATCCACGCACTAAGCGCGATCTGGGCGCTTAGTGGCGTGGTCAGTCATGGAGGAAGTCAGAAACAAAAGAGACCACGTGACCACTGCTCTGAAATGAGGAGTTATGGATAACCCAGAATGAGGTGGACTTTGCGAGTTTTCTGCATAGGCTAATGCATGAAGGAAAGTGTGTGGAGACATTCACTTTGTTTTCGGAAACTCACTCATTTAGCCCTTCTCTGACTGGACTTGTACTTGGCAGAGTGCATTTGTGACTTACTGTTGGAGTGGCATCAAGGAAACCGTATGGGTACCCGGAAGTGGTGTGTTTGACTGCTTCATCTAGCATAGTGTCCGCCGCCCCTGGGGGTAGTATAGGATAATTAAATGTTGTTGTGTATGAAGGTGTTTGATAACGAAAGTTAAGAAAATGAGCGTACGATGTCACCTTCATCCCTGTTGTATCTAACTGGATTACGCATTAAGGCTCGCCCATTGCGAGTAGTGGGAGTTGTACTGGCACCCAGTATTAGTCCTGCTCTGTACTGGACTTGTAGAATATTGAATTATAAAACTGTTACAAAACAGACACGAGGCAGATGCCGGAAAGGTATAGGCTGACTGCCCAGTATTCTCTGCAGATGATTTTGTCATCATCGTTCTTGTAACAGGAACCCCAATAATGTTCCAGACATCCCTGAGCTCGCACAGAGGGGATTAATGCAGCTGGGGGCTTCAACGCCCACCATCCACTATTGCAATCCGTCGCTTTCTTCGACTCATCAGAGATATATATACACATGTACCAGAAATCTTGCTGCTCAACAATGTATTCCTACACCTTGCCACATAGGCCGGCTAAACCTGAGCTTCGGGGTAAAAACTCTGTTGAACAGTGATGAAGAAAAGATTATTCCCATCCTTAAAAGTGATCGTTTTTGTAGAATTCACTACAAACACACACAGTATAAAGAGACCATTTACAGTATCTACAATCGGGAAGCATAAAAAAAAATTGACAAACTTTCCAAGCTAATCTTGATTTGTTCTCATTTTAGTCTATAAGAAGGATGACAAAATAGGGAGGGAAATGACTGGGGTAAGATATAGCAGTGACAAAGGTTGTGTGTAAACAAGAGGTTAAAAGTAAGAAAGTTTCAGTAGCCTGTCTACCTTGGGTTGATTTTAAGGGAGTACTTTTTGTCACGTGGTGACCAGTGTCTAACCTTAAAAACTGATAGGCAAATAGCACACTCCAGGAAGATCCTGATACCGCAGAGTTCACCACTGCAGTTTTGAAGGCAGCTGAGGATGCAATCCTAAAAAATGACAGGAGGAACATGTAGACGAGACTGAGGCGGATGGGGAAGGGGGGGTCTAGAGTGATGACACTCACTACAAAGATATCATGGCATCAATTCTATTGAAAACTGTACACACGATCTCCGATGCTCGAAAACAGGAGTATTCTGAGAGAAGCTGTGCGTCATGCACATTACGTTTATCTCAAAACCAAAGGGAATAAATGGCATGAATGGTGCCCATCATCCGACTAAAATACAAGTCTCTCTGAGAAGTTCCAAACTAAAAGTAGCAACCTGTATGAGGTTAGTAAAGATTCCCCCCTTCCCTCAGCTTACCCATACACAAAGGCTTCTTGATTTTTTCACATCCTAAGGAGCATCTGGGCAGCTTTCTCAGGACATTCAGAACCTGCAAGCAGAACTTATATCAATTAGACAGGCAGAGATCAGGATGGCATGTGGATCAGAGGATATGACTGATGAAGCTCCCACAACACATCAACTAAAAACGAACATCAAGTCAAAAGGTAACGTCGCCCTTGGCAATGATGGCATTACTTCATGATTTCACATGTTGACCATACTATGGGATGCAGTGATTATATATATATATATATATATATATATATATATATATATATATATATATATATATATATATATATATATATATATATATATATATATATATACGACACAGAGATATGGAGCATTCCCATTGTTTTGGAAGAAGCTTAACATCATACCAATCCCCAAGAGTTAGGCAAACTAAGATCCTCCTTCCCTCTTTCTATGACCACATCTTCGGCACCATTAAAGGTGTGCTGCTGGCACGCAGCGGATACAAGGGTCACGTGTTAACCTGGATCGAATCATATTTTCGAAATGGGCAGACCAGAGCCACCTTTCAGGGACAATTCTGGCAACAAAACCCCCGAAAATTGTAAGAAGTTATAAGAAACCTATAACAGACACTCGGCCGAACCTTCTGACACAGCAGCTGGCAGGCAAGGTAAGAGGCAAGACCTCAACCTCTTCTCCAGGAAAGTTATGTTTACGTGAGTGACTGTGTCATTACTATTTTTCTTAGAACCTTTCATATCTAAACTACATATTAGCCGAACCACTGACACACACCATGTTACAGAGACATTCTTAGCAATAAAGTTGTTTATTATTATACCAGACATGCCATCCAGAATTCTTTCTGAACATAATCCAGTTTAGCTTTTGCAGTGTCCCGCAGACTCACGATTCATCACACTCCAACGACTTCACTTGCTTCACCTCTTCCTCTCTTACCAGTATATAAATGCATGGTATTTATACCCTCCATATG